>NW_015506646.1:182870-208469 GCF_001515645.1 Sinocyclocheilus grahami | reverse complement strand
TGTAACGGAAGAGGTCTGACGCAACAGGTTAGTATAAATCAAATAGGTTTATTGGGTCACAGAGAGTACTGGTGTAGGGTTCAGAGGATGTGATGGTGAGGGAATAGTTCGAAGGATATGATGAGCGGGGTAATCCGGGTCTTTGGCTGTACAGCAGCTGGAATGCAGGCAGGAGGTGCACACACCTCAGCGATCCGGGAACTAGGAGGAACACAGGCGGTAAGTAATGCAGGCAGTATTCAAATGGCAGTAGTAGCAAAATCATTGAGTCCTCTACGTGTATACGAGAGCAGACAGTGAGGGTGTCTGAGGTGTGTGCTTTTATGCAGGCTGGTAATGAGGTGCTTGATTGGTGACAAGTGCAGGTGCTCAGAACTCAGGTGAGAGGGATCGTTGTGATTGGGTGGTGGTGGATCCTGGTCGATCTGTTACAACGTCCTCCTAAAGTCATATCTGGAACGTTATTATATGACTAAAAGAGGACCATGTGAGAATGTTCTGTTAACGTCCCAAATGTCCTCTTTGTAACGTTATTATGTGACCAAAAAATAACCAAAATGGAACGTCCTCCTAAAGTCATATCTGGAACGTTATTATATGACTAAAAGAGGACCATGTGAGAACGTTCTGTTAACGTCCCAAATGTCATCTTTGTAACATTCTTATGTGACCAAAATATAACCAAAATGGAACATCCCAGTAAAGTCATATAAGGAACATTGAGCACCAGCACTTTCATAACCAAAAGAGGACGTTTTAGGAACGTCCCTAATGTTCTGTAAAGGTTCGGAACTTTTGTCACCTTTAGAGAACTTTTAGAGAACGTTGCGCAAGGTTGCGAGAACGTCTCCTCCTACGTGGGAAAGGACATCATTATTATCTATTGTAATGTTACAGTAGTAATTTAGCACACAAATAATCATATTTTATAATAGGTTTAAGGGGAGCTAGGGCAGACAACAACACAACCTTTATGAAAATTAATGATGATTTTACTATAAATCCAACTTGAGTATTAAAGTCATGTGAGAGATAGGTATCAGGGCAAAATAAAGAGACTGAAAAGAAAAATGGAAGTGAAGGTGCAGTTCAGGAGAGAACATTTAATTATTTTGCATGTCCCCAACCTAAGGATTTAAACCTTTTTTATGTGAGGTCCATAAAATAGGGTTGTCCATGTTTCAGAATTTGTATGAGTGTGAGATTTCCTGGCCTGAAATTTACAGTAGTCTGTGCCATAAATGGAAATGAATGGCACAGACATGCGGTTTCATTTACTACACAGGCCTACTGAAGCTCACGGTGTTTTCAGCTTCTGCCGCCTCAATATATGAGTACATGAACACATAAACATAATCTCTAGAACTGCTCTGAGTCACTTCATGAGCATTTTATTATTTTGAGAAAACTATCATCATATCATATACAAAGAGACACCAATGTTTCAGGAGTTTAGTACACAGAATAGGATAACCGTATTATTAGATAATATTATTAGATAACCGTATTTGAGTTGATGTGTATGCTTTTATTTATTATAATTTTTTATTATCTCTTTATTTTCCAAACCATTGTTAGATGCGGTTTCCTGTAGTTATGCAAATATTTGGTTTCAAAAACAGTATCAGTAAACTATTTCTTATGATTTTAAATCTGCATTGAATTTCAGATCAATCCGAAAGTAAAAGGCGGTACTAAAGTCTGATTTTGTGGTGGATGTGTTCAAATTTGATCATCTTAAATCAAGTGATGAAGGAAAGTCTGACAGTGTTGAGCACTAGTGTAAGGTTAACCCTGCATGGTGTAAATGTTTGAAAATGATTAACAGTTGCAAATAAACATTAATTAGAAATTTAGAAAAGTAATAAAAAAATAATCAAAAGTAATGTTACATTACTTTAATAAAGAAATTGGAAAAAGTTACACTACTATTACATTTTAAATAGGGTAACTTGTACTCTGTAACATATTCAATTTCCAAGGTAACCTTCCCAACACTGTGCGCCGCAGACACGTGCCGTGATGCACAGATCAGCTCTAACGTCACTGAATCTGCTGTTAAAAATGAACCATCCATTCATCAAATCATCATGCAAAACTAAGAATTAGAATCATTGTAATGTGATGATCAAATATATGTGCGGTGGGTGGCGGGCGGATAATTTATTTGAAGTAGCGGACTCGGGTGAAGTTTGAGCTCATCCGCACATCTCTACACTGACCTGAGTCGCCAGTAGCAAACAATGGAGGATTGGACAAACGTACACCATTTAGAAGCATTTCATCTGCGTAATATGTTCCGTAAAAAAAAATTCATATTGGCACCATATTCACCAATACGATATATCTGCGACAGGCTCATAATATCAGCAAAACGATATATCGGTCAGACTGTACAAAAATCTACTGAGAGGTTTGGAAATTTGAGTCTGGAAAAGTATGGAATTTTGAAATGGAAAATGTGTAGGAACCCTGAATAAATTACCTTTCTGCTAGTTTTCACCTCTGATAACATTAATTTAGAATTAAAGTTACATATTCCGTAGTATGCGGAAGTCTTTTTGCCGTGAGCTGTTGCCATGGTGAATCGTAATTTCGGCGCTCCATTGATCATGGCTTTTCATAGTCGTGGTGCACGTGCTAAACTTAGTGTCAACCTACTCAGAGTGGATTTAACTAACTGTTCAGCTGTTCTGAAACCGAAAACTCTTGAGTTTCCAATCTCAGGGTAAGTCAAGTCAGAGTTGAAGTTTTAACTCAATTTGTTGAATCTCCTTTCTGGAATACACCCCAGAGGACCATTTCAGTATGGAGGTTAAGGGAAAACTCACTATGTTAAAGGTGTGGTTCAGTGTTTTTTTTCTAGGCTTGATTGTGTTTATGGGGCGCAGTCTAACATGTGTTAATCATAGACTCTAAACATGGACGTAGTGTCCGTGACGTCACCCGTAGGTTTCTGAAGAGCGTTTTTGAAGCTCAAAGTGGGCGGAGCCGGCCGTCGCCATCTTGGCATTGCGTCACCGCGCGTCACTCCCGGATAATTGAAAATGAGCAAAGAGGCGGGAGCTGGTTGCTGAAGCCATGCCCACCTAGCGCGACGGTGCTGACAGCAGCGGCAACTCAAGTGTCACTCAAGTGGCCACACCCTTAATTATGCAGAACTTTAAGGCTTAATATAATTTAAACGGATGAGTTATAAAAAAATTCACCCCCTCACAGTTGTCATGAAGGGCAAAATTAGCTATATAGACTAAAACCACTTTTTGTACCAGGCTGTAAACATGTTTTTTCCTGCTGTAAAGTTGGGCAATTTAACATGGGGAGTCTATGGGACTGACTCCTTTTTGGAGCCAGCCTCTAGCGGCCAGTCGATGAATTGCAGTTTTAGTCACTTCCGTGTTGGTTTCACGAGAGAGAGAGCGGGAAGTTGCAGCTTGGTGTTAATGCTTCGTTTTTTTAAAAACGCATTATTTTTCACATAATTTACCTTTATTCCGCACCGCTCTGTCCCTTCTCTGAGAAACACGCCGATCATTTCCTTCTTTTATGAAGCCCTGCCCTCAGAAATAGGCGATGGGCTCTGATTGGTTAGCTAGCCCAGTTTATCAGTTTGAGCCTGATTGAGAAGCAGAGGATATTATTGAAGAGGATCGTGCAGAACCTGTGCAAGCACGGCTTTTAATGGTAGGCCTATGTTTTTTGCTTTGTTGTTGTCTCGTTTAGATACACGTTTAGATACGCTGTTATTTGTAAATGCTACTGCTTATGTTAGCTTTTAATATACGGTTTTATCTTGATTAAAGCTTTAATACAGTACAGCAAAAAACACGCCATGTTTAACGGTTCTCATAGCTATGTGAAAATAAGTGTATAATTGTAACAGTTCATTTTTGGAGCTGAGCTGAATGAGAGAGAGTGAGAGAGAGAGAGATGCAGAGTGTGTGCAAAGCAGGGGGACGCGAGGAACAGTATTAAGAACCGCTGCTTTAGAACATTGATTTTGAAACTTGTGAATCCATTAGAATCGTTAGAAGACAGAATCGCGATTCATATATGAATAGATTTTTCATGCACCTCTAATTTTCTCTTCCTCTTCTCTAAAGCAGCGCAGGCCTCGCCCCCATTGCTGCCTTTTCCTGAGGGCGGGGTTTATCTGGGTTTGTGATGTCACGAACCCGGGAAGTAACTTCTTGTTGTCCCTACCAGCCGTTTTTGTAGGCATTAAACTGCCAGAATTTTAAAAGACGATATCTCCGTTTACATTGATCTTTCAGCTTCGTAACTTTGCAGATATCATTTATGCTCAAACAGCAACATTACACACTAACTAACGTTAAGTGAAAGTGAAGTGACATGTGGCCAAGTATGGTGACCCATACTCAGAATTAGTGCTCTGCATTTACCCATCCAAAGTGCACACACACAGCAGTGAACACACACAAACCGTGAACACACACCCGGAGCAGTGGGCAGCCATTTATGCTGCGGCGCCCGGGGAGCAGTTGGGGGTTCGGTGCCTTGCTCAAGGGCACCTCAGTCATGGTATTGAAGGTGGGAGAGAGTGCTGTACATTCACTCCCCCCACCTACAATCCCTGCCAGTACGAGACTCGAACCCACAACCTTTGGGTTATGAGTCCGACTCTATAACCATTAGGCCACGACTTCCCCACTACTTAAAAAAGTTAAATCGCAATGAACCACCCCTTTAACCCTGAAATGAGTGAAACTCTGGGTTTTCCATTTCAAAATGAAAGGTATGTCAAACCCAAGAAAGCAGGGTAAGTCAAGTCCGTTTCTGAAAGAGAGGTAACTTAGGGTGCTTAGCGCCCTAACTTAGCGTTTCCCCCTTTAGCTCGGTTCGTTTGGGCATATGTGAACATGGCAATCGCGCTCGGATCCGCGCCAAACCCATTGGTCCGAGATCAACTGAACAAGGTGGTCTCGGCTCAATTGAAAACGAACTCTGGAGCGGTTCAGTTGTAGTGAGAAAGCAATCCGATCTAACGGACCAACAAACCAGGCTATATCACAATGTATAATGGGTAATTACGTAAGTTCCGTGAAAAGCATTAGCTTTGTTGTTTTGCTAATACTTCAAAATGAACCTGTGAATGTCTGTGGGTGAGCACCTCTTCGCCATTCAAAATCGATCTACAGGTGTGAAAGCACCCTTAGATATTCAGAGTCAGTTACCATTTCTTTCAGTCTCCTCCACCTCCCAATGTTTAAATACCTCATTCATTCATTCACACTGCAAAAATGCTTTTCTTACTGACTATTTTTGTCTTATGTCAAGTACAAATATCTAAAAATCAATATCTTTAAATCAAGATTAATGTATAAGAAAAATTACATAAGATATGTAGGGTGAGTTGTACCAACAAGGATTAAATTAAGCAAAGTTTAGAGCTAATCAAGGATTTGTTGATCTAGGTTTTATTTTAAATTGAGTTGTGTTGCACCACTTAATTTTAAACACAGATTGACTAATCTGGAGCGACTGTGAGAAAAGAGAGGCATGGCAGCGATTACTGGCGCACACCTCATCATCACCACTGCCATTAAATGCTATACAGTATATTCCTGTCTTCTTTTCTTTTTCGTATGCCAAGATGCACCGAGATGAGTGACGGATGCACTCATCTTAACTAGCACAATGCGTAAATATATGGGTCAAAGACGAGACGTCACCATTTTGGTGTCCGCATCAAATTACATTTACAAAAGTCATTTTAAATACATAAAAAACATGTGAAATGCAAGTAAATTGTCTGATTTCATATTTCAAATAACTTTTGTGACAATAAAATGTCACAAATATGGGGGCAATAATGTTCCAAAGTGTAAAATTGTCATTCAGTGTAATGGTAACTTGGAGCGACTTTGATTTAACCATTACATCTTCAAATAAACATATATAAAATACCAAGTTAAAAAATACATTTGTTGTCTTGGCATTTTCAAGTAAGTGCTGGCTGTGTTATATTAAAAGACTGTCTTATTTTTTTTTTTAAGTATTTAAATATCCAGGGGACTTGAGATTTTTAAGTTATACTGAAACCATATAAAAAACTGATAGTCATTCACCAGTCTGTAACATCATCAAATGGCACCTGGAAGACTGGGTGGTGCTGCAGAAAAGTGAGTTTATTTATCTTAAATACTTGATAATTGCACCTTTTCATGGTGTGGTAATGTAGGGTACAAAAACACACGTCATTCAGTGAAATGCCAAAAAACACTTTTATTTATTTTTGGAAAAATAAGAAGATGTGAAAAATTGTGATTAACTTTACTGGTCAAGTTCACTGCTTGAAATAGGTGACCATTTGGTTATTGATATTAGAGATAAATGAGGAATGTTTAGCGTTGACAAATATGTGTATATAAATATTAATATCTGAATGCATTTTGGTAATGTTTAATTTGTGTTATTGATTAATTATAGATGCCCACAATCCGAGGGAGTTGCTAGGCACTGTAAAAAATCAGAAAGCTAATAAAGTAAGTGTGGACCCAGTAGCTTAGGTGGCACTCTTAAAGCCTGTTCACATCAAGAACAATAACAATAAAGATAACTATAACAGTACCAATACTAGCCTCCACACCAATGAACAATAGCATTGTTCATTCTAAGCATGCGCTGCAGGTTTATTATCTGCTGCTTTAAATGCTCAAGCTCTTTAAAGTTGAATGGATTCTGATTGGCTTTTGGAATGGATTCTGTCAATGCTTTTATTATTCATCAGCTGAAAAAAAAAATCAAATTGAGATTCCAACAGTATTGTTTCTCTGTGTAGTTATTCTTAGTTGTGCTGTGGAATCTGCTATTCTTTTATATATAATTTTTTCAACTTTATTTTTATCATTATCATACTTGGTGTGAATGTGCATTTAGCCAGGAAATAGAAAGTTATTCAGGATTGCAATTGCTGGAATAAGTGCTGCCAATATTTCTGGGCAGTGTCCCCCCTCACTTCAATAGTTTTTCACAAGAGTTGTTCAAGAGAGGTCACTGAGGGGATTCTCCACCCCAAATATTCATCCTGATAATGTCATGTTTGCAAACAGAAAGTATTAATAAATATTTATATTAATATTATTTATATATATATTTTTTTTTAAGGCCAAGCAAGTCAGAAGCAAAGTAACAAGCTAAGTAAGCATGGCATGGGAGCATCAGTGAAGTGCTTATATTTCAACATTTGCTTCTGAGTCATTTACTCAGGAATATTATTAAAACTAATTTAAATGACAGACTAATACGAAAACATTTCAGTTATGGGAACAATGGCAATATTATCTCTTTTTCTTCGGCAAATCGTCATTCAGAGTTACAAACCATGGTCATTTCGTGTAACAGATATATTTGTGTAAAAATGAAACAATATACTTATTCTGACCTGTACTTATTAAAATACAAAAAAAGAATATGTGATCATGCTAAATTTTATTATATTTTAAATGACTTTCACTTCCTTACAAAAACTTTGTAAAAAGCCTAGTGATTTGAAGGACATTAGCAAAGTATAAAGATATAAAAATTAAAGATAATTTACATTTGAGGGCTGCACTGTGATGCTTAAATAGAGTCTTTTAATATGTCATCAAATGATTCATGTTTTAAATATGCCTAACAAGATTTTTTGGTATATAATATTATTACACTGAATTACATTTTAGTGTGCGTCTTTTGTCAAACATGGTAAAAAAAATGCATGGTAGTCATTATTTTTTGTTCAGAAAAATATAAAGTTAAACAGGATACATTCTAATGTATGGGGGGGGAAACTAAATTTAAAGCTGTATTACATTTTTATTTTTTTTGATGCTTGAAACCCATTTTTGTCTTTGACCCATATACAGCCAACTTACCTCTGTCCCATGACAGTTTTCTGGCATCCCTCCTCCACCCTACAACTAGGAGGCTCTATATTCATCTCTATATTTGTCTGTGGCTATCTTCTCTTCATCTGTCAGTGGTGCTGATGCAGGTCCTCCTCCCATTTTGTGAGCCTCTGCCTTATTGCTGTTGGCTGAGTAGAAACCAAGTGTTAATTTAATTTCCCTAATTAAGAAATGTTACACGATGGATTAGAGAATGTTTAGAGAACATTAGACGGGGGGAAAAGCTGCTGCACATTGAAATCACTGAATTGATATTTATTTAATATGTCAAATGTTTGTAAAGTCATGTAGGCTACACACATTAACCTTTTATGCTTAAAGCTTTACCTGATTGAATTATGTTTTCAAACTTTTAGCTGCTGATACAATCTTTTTTTTTTTTTTTTTTTTGCCTGTGGGATACCATGAAAATAAATGAATATTAGTTCAGTAACTTACCGTTCTGCCAGTTGTCACCTCTGATATTATAACAGTGATCAGGGGCGCAACTGCACATTTGCCGAGGGGTATGCAAGATCAGTGTCGGCACCCCCCTGTATTCTAGTAGCATCTAATACTAACTCTTTGAAAAGAAAAGGATTGAACCCCCTTCCCCCTTTAATACCATAGGGAAAAAAGTGAAAAGTAAAAACAAGAAAAAAAAGAAAAGTGTCTCACATAACATCCCCTTTAAATCCTGATGGCAGACTCCAGACAGTAGAACACATTTTTTATTCATTTTTATTTTCAAACACATGTAATATTGCTCACTTTTTATATATTATAATTTATTTGCCTCAGTTATTCACATTCTTGCACTATTTTAAAGAACATCTGCATTTTTTTTTCATTTTTACTTAAAGAGATAATTCATGGAAAATTTGCCATGCTAAGTGGAAGATTTCTGCCATGATTTCACCTGGTAGAAAAACAAATGAAAAAAAAGATTAATGTCAATATTCCCACTATGGCCACTAAATAGCAGCAGAGGATCATTTATTGTCTCTTTTACCATTTCCACTCTGTAATATAGTTCTTTTCACATGTTTTGCTAATGGATTTTTTTATTTAGATATTATAAAATCAATTACATTTAAAAATCTCTTTTTTGTCAAAGTTCAGCATTGTTTTGTATTGAAGTATGAAGTAACAAGAGTTTTCAACTCATTGAATCTACTTGAATTACACAAATGGCCTATTTTAAATTTACAACGGCAATTTTCAGTGAAAAGTGGCTAGTTTGTATCCTTGTTTACAATCTTCTCATAGTCAAACTTCACTGAATTTTATATAATCAATGAACTCTGCACTCTGTAATATAGTTCTTTTCACATGTTTTGCTAATGGATTTTTTTATTTAGATATTATAAAATCAATTACATTTAAAAATCTCTTTTTTGTCAAAGTTCAGCATTGTTTTGTATTGAAGTATGAAGTAGCAAGAGTTTTCAACTCAATCTATTTAAATGAATTACACAGATGGCCTATTTTGGCCATCAATTTACAATGGCAATTTTCAGTGAAAAGTGGCTAGTTTGTATCCTTGTTTACAATCTTCTCATAGTCAAACTTCACTGAATTTTATATAATCAATGAACTCTGAAAAATGTATCAGTCATTCTATTCTAATATTCTATTAGTTGTCAAAAGTGCAGTTTATTTATGATGAAGTGATAGAGCGTGCGCCTCATATTCGCTTACAGTTGAAGAGCGTGCGTCGTGAGCACAGTAAAACGGCTGACAGGACAGGAAAGTTTGTTTTACTAACATCTCATCAATAGATATATTATATAGATACCAATAGATATCAATATCTCATCAGACGCAGTTCACAGTTGTTCTACTGAAGCTCATTTGGCAACTGTAGCCTACCTTTTCCGCGCTTGTTTGACTCGCTCCTGGTGCTGAGGGCAAGCTGAAATGCGCGTCTGCAAAGTATCCAGTTTGTTGTGGTCGCAAAGAAATAGGGCCGTTCCGCGTCTTAATAGGTTTTTAATAAATACATTTTTGATAATTTTTTTCATTAAAATACTAAAAACTGTTCAATAAAAACATTGCATTAATTTATTTTTAATAACTACGCTTTTGATTATTTATAACGTTTTATTAAATAAGTTTTTCACAGAATGATTTTGGCAAAATGGCGCCCCTATGCACTGCATATACTGCATACCCCGTTTTTGCGCCACTGACAGTGATTAAGAATTAAACTTACACGTTGACAGCAAAGAGGAATGCAGACTTCTCTTTGTTGGGTACTGTTGCCATGGTGAATCGTAATTTCGAAGCTCCATTGATCATGGCATTTTATAGTCGTGGTGCTTAACTCAGAGGCAGCATGCTGAGAGTTGAATGAACTATCTCAGCTGTTTTTAAACTGAAAACAAAGAGTTTCCCATCTCAGGGAAAGTCAACTCAGAGTTCAAGTTTTGACTCTGAGTTGGTTGAACCTCCTTATTGAAACAGGCCCCAGGACATTGGCATTCATGGCTGTAGCATTTCCCAATTAAGCATTAAATGAGGTTTCATAGTCATGAAAATAGTCATCTCAAGTGCACACAGGCCAACTAATGATGTGTTCTTTAGGTTATTCAAAGTAGAAAATACTTAACATTTTTCTTTTTTGTTATTAATTTAATGCAATGTCTGGATTTTTTTTTTCACTTTCACATTTTGAAGTAAATATTCTTAGTTAAATACTGTAACACAGGATAATGTGGCATAAAATAAAAGGGGAAGGGAAGTAAAGAGTTTTCTAGGCAGTAACAATTTGATTTAATGATTTAACATGGAAGTGAAAATATTGTCACAGAAATTGAATCCAAATATAAGAAAAGGATGCAGAAACTACGGCAGGAGGAACAACTAAGACGCAACACAGAGATTCATGAGATCGAGGAACGAAAGAACAGTCACATCAACATGCTGATGATGAATCATGAGAAAGCTTTCAGAGACATCAGGAACTACTTCAGTGACATTGTCTACAAGAATCTGAACATTATCACTTCACTCAAGGTGAAAACAAAATGCTGCTGGATGTTAACATGAGCGCATGCATGCATGTTTTGTCTGTAATGATTATAAATCACAGATTTTCTCTCATTAGGCTGTTTTAAGGAACTTTGTTCATAGTCATCATTAGGGCCTTTTGCACCGCTTTAGTTCCAGAACTAAATGTACAGTACTAAAGTACTGGGACGATTTTGCGCGAACTATTTCCCAGTACCATTTAAAGGGTTGCATTCGCACTGACAGTGTGTACTAGGAAGTGACGTAAGCCGGTTGACAGCGACGTCATTTGTGCGCAGCGTTCAACAACGGAAACAGAGAAGAACAATGTTTTGATAACATATTGTGTGTTATTGTTCCTTGAATTGAAAAAAAAAGAAAGAAAAACAACGTTAACAACAGGAGGATGGAGGAGCTGTTTTTGTTGTGTCTCGCGGGTTTCACAATAATGGACATGGAAAGTCGACGTATACGTAAAGCGACTGAAAGAACGGAAAGGAGTACTTAAGCCCCGTTCACACTGCCAGCGACCTTTTCGCTGATGTCGCTAGACTCCGTGCTGTGAAGACGTGTGTGGGCGTTCCTACTGCTGTAGCTCTAATGTTATTGGTAGGCTGCACGTCTTGATATATCTTTAGAAAATGCAATCACAAACTATATATATTGCCAGTAAAACTAAGATATCATTCTAATATGACTAGGAATTAGACTTAAAAGAAATAAAAGTACCATTCTCCTGTTGGAGAGTGTTGTTATATAAACTTCAGCAGTGCTCGTACATTAACTCATTAACCAGTGCTAAACTGCTCACTGCATCATACAATTAACAACTCGAACCATCAATGTATGCCTCAAACTCACTTAAACAGCCTACGCAAGGCTTTTAATTTTTTTTTATATCAATGTATGTGGTTACAGTAAAATAATATAAAACAGTGAAATCGCTCAGGAAATCTGTCCTGTCTTGCCTGCACTCGAATCGGTGACTTGTGAGTGCCACTGACAGATTCTTCACTCCTATTGGTTGTCGCTCGTGAAATTCGCTGTTCATTTGCATAGTTAAACATTTCTTAACTTTTGTTGCTTGACACGCCCACATTCTGTCACCAACGGTCACTGTCGCTCGTGTCGCCGGAAGTCGCTAGCTCTCCATTGAAAATGAATAGGAGTATGTCGCTTTGTCGCTGTGTGTCGCTGGCGGTGTGAACGGTGTTCAACTGCCAGTTGTCGTTGGAGATTCTTAAGCCCCGTTCACACCACCAGCGACTTTTTCGCTGTTTGTTGCTTGTAGCTGGCAATTAATGTCGCTAGTGGGCGTTCCCACTACTGGTTGCCTAGTTACCCCGTAACACTCCACTACAGCAGATGAATCACGTGCTCTCCACTGACTTCACTCCCACTGGTTGTCTCTCGCGAAATTCGCTGCTTATTTGCATAAAGTTGAAGTATTCTGAACTTTTGTCGCTTGACTCGCATCGCTTGACATGCCCACATTCCGTCGCCAACGGTCACTGTCGTGTCGCCGGAAGTCGCCAGCTCTCCATTGAAAATGAATGGGATTATGTCGCTCTGTCGCTGTGTGTCACTGGCGGTGTGAACAGGGCTTAAGAATCTCCAATGATAACTGGCAGTGCTGCATTTGCTACAAGTGCCTGCACTTCAGCGTCCGTCCGTCCATCTATCGCTGTTCGCCATACTTGCGAAATAAGTTGACACAATGTTTACAGTATGTTTACACAGTGTTTTAAATCATGGTGGGTGAGGGCGTTTTCATACGCGTTTGGCCAATCAGTGTCTACTTACGTCACGGGTAGTACCAGTTGTGCTGGTTAGACCCTGCTCCGGAGTAGGAGCTAATTTGGTTCTCGAAAAAGGCAGTCCGGTACTAAAATCGCACCCAGTTCCGGCAGTGTGAAAACGCCAAAAATGGCGCTTTTCCACTGCATGGTACGGCACGGTACGGCTCGGTACGGTTCACTTTTTGGGGGTTTTCCACTGGGTACAGTACCTGGTACTTTTTTTAGTACCACCTCGGTTGGGGTTCCAAGCGTACCGTACCGTTACCAAAACGTGACGTGTAAACTCTGCTGATCACGGATTGGCCGGAGAAAATCGTCGCACTGAACTTGCGACATGAGACACAATCAGACCCGCTAGATTTAAATCAGCACAGGCAGCGAAGGATCGAACGCAACTGTTTTGAACGAGCGCACCTTTTTTTAACAACCAAAAAGTGTCTGTTCCCCCTGTTGCGGAAGAACAGACATTCCTCTCGTTGATAGCAGAGGAGCGGATCCAGCGAGAGCTTGATGGGGCGACGCGGAATGAAAACGTTTTTTAGGAGTCGCGGCAGTAGAGGCAACGCAACTATAACGACATGTGAATAATCCCACCCATTCTAAAGTGATACTAAACTGCAGTGGAAACGCAAACCGAGCCGAGCCGAGCCGTGCCGTGCCGTACTGAGCCGTACCGAGCCGAGTCGTACCACGTAGTGGAAAAGCGCCAAAAGTGGGTAGTTCCACAATTAGTTCTGGTACTATGAAAAGGTTCCCGTGGTGCGAAAGGCCCTATAGCATCTTCACAATTATTATAGGCCCTTTCGCACCGCTTTAGTTCCAGAACTAAACGTATTGTACTAAAGTACTGGGACGATTTTGCGCAAACTATTTCCCAGTACCATGTAAAGGGTTGCATTCGCACCGAGAGTATGTACTAAGAAGTGACGTAATCTGGTCGACAGCGACGTCATTTGTGCACAGCGTTCAACAACAGAAACAAAGAAGAACGTTAACAACAGGAGGATGGAGGACGCTGTGATCGGAGCTGTGTTTTTGTTGTGTCTCGCGGGTTTCACAGTGGACATGGAAAGTCGACATATACGTAAAGCGATTGAAAGAACGGAAAGGAGGACTAAGAATCTCCAACGACAACTGGCAATTTGCTACAAGTGCCTGCACTTCAGCGTCCGTCCATCTATCGCTGTTCTCCATACTTGCGAAATAAGTTGACATGCTTACAGTATGTTTACACGGCGTTTTAAATCATGGCGGGTGAGGGCGTTTTCGTACGCGTTTGGCCAATCAATGTCTACTTACGTCACGATTAGTACCAGTTGTGCTGGTTAGACCCTGCTCCGGAGTAGGAGCTAATTTGGTTCTCGAAAAAGGCAGTCCGGTACTAAAATCGCTCCCAGTTCCGGTGGTGAGAACACGCCGAAAAGTGGGTAGTTCCACAATTAGTTCTGGTACTATGAAAAGATTCCTGCGGTGCGAAAGGCCCTAGTATCTACGTTTATGTATCTGGCAATCAAGCTATATTTAAGTATGTTTGTGTGATTATTTGTCAGTTGTTACTCATTTTCTTCTCTGGTGAAATGTATACAGGAAGAGTTAAAGGAGATGAAAAGGAAGGAGGAGAAGAGAAATAAAGAGATGGCTGAAGTGCTTGAGGAGTATAAGGACCTTAGAGAGTCTCCACAAAAGGCCAAAGAGAAAGTCGCAGAGCTCCAGAAACGGCTGGCCAACTATGAGAAGGACAGGAGTGCTCTAGCTGTATGTTCAGGGTCTACCGTAGCAGACACTGAACTATGATAGTGTTAAATGTTAACAATAACCAGGGGTGCACATAAGTGGTCCGCATGCGCCACCAAAATAAGAAATGCGCTGTGAATTAGTTCAGAGAGCACAATTGCGTACCGACATGGTTGACAGCTGTTAATGCACAATAACCATTTTAGATCGACAAACTGTACTGTATAAGATTTATATTCAAACTGAAAGCATAAATCTAGGCTACCCACTAACATTTTCAAAGCACAATGCAAAACTGACATTTCATTCAGCGCTAAACCCGGAAGCGCATGTACTCACTTGCCGCCCCGGAAACCCGCCAAAATAAAAGCATGCCGATTTTAAGTTTGAAAATGAAATATTTTAATAATTCAAATTAAAAATAATAATTAAGGTTCAAATTAAAATAATAATAAAAATATTAGCATTTTATTTATAAGTTTACTATAAAATTATTGTATTTGTATTTAATACTCCCTATTTATTTTTAAATAAAATAGTATTATCACACTTTATTAAGTTTATTATTTTATTTAAAAAAAATAAATAAAGTGCAATAATATTATCACTATTATTCATTTATTTTTTATAGTTATATTTGATGGGTCACACCATGTGACGTGTGAGGACCAAACCAAATCTCCAGGTTCTCATATGAGAACCAGGCTGAAAAACGTGTGTCGTGTGCACCCCTGACTATAACAATAGTTTTAATAAATCTTAGTAATGTATGGAATTCTTGTTCTTTGTTTTGCTGTCAGAGAACAAGAGCTTGTTTCAAAATATCTGAAAGCGAAATGGAGTAGCTTAAGTGGGTGCATGAAGTGATGGAACAGAGATTTACTAAGGTGATGGGAGGAACAGCATCAGACCTTTATAACACACTGAACTAGTAGCCTTAATGGTGTAATGACAGCTTAGTAGAAAAAAACGTTTTATCTTCATCTTGATAACATGTCTGCCATGACATGATAAGAATCTCTGTTCTGTGTAGGCCTACACATTATAGTAGTACACACCAGCCAGATATTTTTTGATTTGTTGTATTGTATTTTTCTACAACATTATTATATTGCTTAACAGTTATCTTTCAGATTTTTTAATGTGTTCATATTGATCCATTAGGACTGCTGCATGTGCAACTGAAGACACTTTGTTGTGTAAGTTCAGTTGGACCGAGATGAGCTGTACATGAAGTTCACTAAAGTCATTCAGGAAGTTCAGCAGAAAAGTGGCTTTAAAAACTTGCTACTGGAGTGCAAACTGGGTGCACTCAATGACACACTGAAGAAGAAGGAAGCGCAGCTCAGTGAGGTGCTGTCTGCTTCCAACCTGGACCCCAGCACCCTAAACATGGTCACCCATAAACTAGAGGTATATTTCTGTGTGTACATAGTTACATACAAGCATTTGCAGAGGACCTCCATAATAATATATGACAGAATTAGAAATATAACAGTCAGTTTTACAGAAGTGTTTGTTAACGTGTCTCTACAATTGTGAGTTTTATTTTTGTCTAGGAAGTTTTGGAGTCCAAAAACTATACTATCAGAGACCTACAGTATGAAGTGGCAAGAGTTTGCAAGGTAAGAAACGGTTCCTGTATAAGTCTCCATAAAGGGTTTAAATCAGGGGTCAGCAACCTATGACACGTGTGCCAACACTGGCACACAGAGGGATAATAATTGGCACGCGACCAAAACGGAACACTGCATACTGACGTACATTTTGAGGTAATCATTCCTCATAGTCACACAGCTAGTTAGGAGCTATAAATGCTATTAAAGTGTGAGAATTAACCTGTGCTAGTCTACAGATGCGTGTGGCTAACAGCACTCATCAGTGTCAAAATTATTGAGATGGCCAATCAAATCAAAGTAGGTGGGGTTTACTGTTCACAGAAGCAGAGTGCGAATGCCACTTTTTAGTTTAACTAAAGTTGTTCAGTTTAACGTTGAAAGAGAGCGAGGTAAGATGTGATTAAACTGAATGTTTACGTTTTAATGCACAATTTGCCTAGTCACACACATACAGTCTTCTGTAGGGTCACACTAAATCTGTTATTCAAATTCTCATTTAAACATTAAAATAAAGAAACCTTTGGGATTTTGAAAAGTTTTAAAAACTTTTAAGATTTTATTTTATTTAAGATAAAAAAATATTTAAGATTCTGCACTATTTGAATGATAACATTTACAGATTTTTTTTTTATCTGAACAATTAAAAAATGATTATCTGATTATGTACTGCATGCATTTAAAGTGCTTATTGGCACAGTGGTTAACCAGAAAAATTAAAAATGGCACTTCATGCCCAAAAGGTTGCTCTGTCCCCTGGTTTAAATCTTTATTTGCACATAAAAGCACTGGTATACACAAATGTGAAGTAATCACACATCCCTGTATAGTATGGAATTCTCAACAGTACATATTATTCAAACCAATGTAAAAAGCAGACCACTTAGACAGCGCCTTACACATGCACACACTTATAATACATTGACACATACACAAACTAGGCACACACAAATACACATAAAACATTATGCACACATTCACAGTCTTAAAATCAACGTTAATGTGTAAATTGGGCTGAAACTAGAACAAGAATAGCATGACAGAATGCGTATGTGTCTCTGTAAATGGATATTGAAATACAAACTTAAATGAATCTTCACTGAAATTTGACTAAATGTTGATCATATGACACAGGCACACTAACAAATAAAACATTTATTGTTATTAGTTTAAAAATAGCATGTCAGTTTAAAAATATCATACAATATATATGGACGACAGCCTGTCGTGATTAAGTGTAGCTGTCTATTTCCATCCACAGGTCCATAATGACCTCTTGAAGACTTATGTAGCAAAGCTGCAGGCATTTGGGATCCCTGTGGAAGAACTTGGCTTTAAGCCACTCGAAAGCAGTTCTGGACATAGTCTTGGCCAGGGCCCTGCTGCCCTCGTTTATGCTTCAAATTAGCAAGAAAGGGAAAATATTCTCAGGGGTGCACGTACGTTTTTCAGCCTGGTTCTCACATGAGAACCTGGAGATTTGGTTTGGTACTCACACGGCACATGGTGTGACCCATCAAATATAACTATAAAAAATTAATTAATAATAGTGATGATATTATTGCACTTTATTTTTATTTTTTTTAAATAAAATAATAAACGAAATAATAAAGTGTGATAATACTATTTTATTTTAAAATAAAAAGGGGAGTATTAAATACAAATACAATTATTTTATAGTAAACTTAAAAATCAAATGCTAATATTTTTATTATTATTATTATTTTAATTGGAACCTTAATTATTATTTTTTAATTTGAATTATTTTTATTTTTAAACTTAAAATCAGCAAGCGTTTATTTTGGCGGGTTGCCGGTGCGGCAAGTGAATGGAATTTCACAGTTTTGCATTGTGCTTTGAAAATGTTAACGGGTAGCCTAGATGTATGCAATTTGATTAGAAATCTTTTACAGTACAGTTTGTCGGTCTAAAATGGTAATTGTGCATTAAGAGCTGTCAACCATGTCGGTACGCAAACGCGCTCTCTGAACTAATTTACACAGCCCATTTCTTATTTTGGTCGCGCATGCGGACCTGCGGGACCCAAAGCAACAGAGTGCGGCGCGGGACAACGTATGATGGGCGGGTGCGGGCGGGAAGAGACTCTTGTGTGTGTGTGTGTGTGTGTGTGTGCGCGCGCGCGCGCGGGGATGCGAGAGAATAAAATGATTCGCGGGACTCCCGCAAAATAGAAATTATCTGAACATAAAGTGTCTCAAACATAAAAATTGTTATTTATCTGTTGCACAAAAGCAAAAAGAACAACTAATATTAACATTAAAATGATTGATAATGTGTTTAAAGGGTTGCGCAATGTAGCCAATCACAAACTCAGCTGTTGATTTCTGGAACGCAATGGCCAATCAGAGGTGATTAAGTTAGATACTGCAGTGCTGAAATTGCGTGCTCATCCTCTCATTTTAACACACGAAGTGTAGACATTGTGAAAGATTCATTGTGCATATATTTATTGTGTTATAAAAGAGCTTTATGAGATCGCAATTAACTGACATGTCAGCTTTTAGGGATAATAAAGGAAGCGCGCTGCTGGCATTCTGCCATGCAAGCCATGCACGCATGCTTTTCTGTTAAAAATAACAGTGGTTTGTGAATTTTGATGCTTAGCCTAAATAACAAATATTTTATCGGGAGTGTTTATGCTGGGATGTTGTGGAGCTTAGGAGATGTTACAGAACCATTTCATGTACATTTCTTCTACGTACTAAAAAAAATCTTTATAGATTACTTTTATGCGGGATTTTGCGGGCGGGAGCGGGACCAGATAAGATATATTTCTGCGGGAGCGGGACTGAAAAATTCGTCCCGCGCAGGTCTCTACTGCGGACCACTTATGTGCACCCCTGCATATTCTTTAAAGTTTGTATATATGTGTAATTCATTATGTGTTATGGATATGCATGAGATTCTCGTTATAAATCATTTTCAGTGTAAAGAAGTCACTTTGCCCACCCTGTAAGACCAAATAGTAAATCTTTGATAAAGGAATTGGGTTGTAATTATTCAAAAGAAATAAAAACGTTCATTCGCCTCCAATTTTTTGAGTAATTAGTATAAAAATGTAATTTTAAGTTTACAGCACTCGAATGCTGTCATTTGTCTTTTGGCAGTGTACTCAAATAGTTTTAGTACAATCCCGTCGAGAAGGGTCTGTCTGCGGACTGCAAGAGAGGGGCGTAACTTGAACAAGGAGGCGTAACTTGAAGTTGTCCAAATCACACAGAACCACGCGAGATGTCAAAACGAGATGTTGTCGGGCTGCGTGCGAAACCGCATACTTTCTAAGTTATAAGCACTTAATTTCTTTAAGTACTTACTTACCGAGCGCTATGAGAGTGTACAGCCTGAAGCACAGCCTGAATGCGTTTAGTATGAATGCGATTCGGATATCATCCGTTATAGTGACGTTATCATGTGACCTACGACGTTATAACAAGCGCAACAACTTAAAAGATATGAGTGACAAGTTTAATTCATCTATCTGTAAGTATCTTGATAATGATGAAACTTGCCCATTTTTTGGTCTTGTTGAAGAAACAGCTGCCTTTTTTTTGTGATTGTAGTATAGCCAATACATTTTGGGTTGATTTAAGTTCTTATATTTTTAATCAGAATCAGAATGAGCTTTATTGCCAGGTATGTTTACACATACGAGGAATTTGTTTTCGTGACAGAAGCTTCCACAGTGTAACAGAATGACAGTGACAGAACAAAAAACACAGATAATAAAAATAAAAATAGAACAAGTAAATAAGGAATAAAAATATATAAATTGACAATTGTGTGTGCAGGTATATTTAACTCCACTAATGTGATCCAGTTTTACCCTTAAAGCATTTTTTAAAAATGAATTACGAAAATCCAAAATCGTTATCTCTTGTCAAATGTTTTATCCACAAGCAAAAGTGGCTTAAATCTCCTTTGTTTTATTATTTTTCTTGTTGAATTTAACTATCGTTTCATCCCTCAGGCTTCTAAAAAATTCATCATGATGAATTATTCAAAGATATTTAACCTTGTCACTGTGCTTTTTTTCTGTGTATGTTATCTTATACTATGATGAACACATGCATTTTTGTTTTATCAGAATCAGAATAGCTTAAATTCCTTGTGTGTGTAAACATACTTGGTATTAGACTTGACAGGAGCTTCCAGTGCAGAAGAAAGTACATAGTGCAGACATACATAGGAATAACACAGCAGGGATGTATTATAACACTAATATAATATATGCCATTATGATTGTTCATTGTTAGATACAACCATCTTTCCCTGATCTTTTATGTAATTATAAGTTCGGCAATAATAATAATAAAAAAGAGGGACAGGTGCACTAACACCTCATAGCATCACTAACTCAACAATCTAGTATGGTTTTCCTCAGCATTTGCAGTATCTGCACAATGGGTATGTCGGGCAGCTGCTCGAAGATCTCGCCTTTGGAGAAGACTGTTGATTTTATACTCTAAAAATGTAAGTATTACTACTAGATTACCCCAGAATGAATTGCATCATTTGCCCACCCCAACACTTACATGCAATAATAATGATAAATGCTAACCAATAATTACATTACTTTTTTTTTTTAACTTAAAATGAAAAAAATATATACTTTTTTTTGTGACATAGCTATACATAAATATACACTAGTTGAACAAATGCAGTCGATGTGAATACATACATTTCCAGTCAAGAAATGAATACATTAATAAAATATTTATATTTTATTTACTGACAACAATAAACATGAATAAATGAGTAAAGGAATGAATAAAAGTAAGCATCACAATAAATACATATACAAGTCAACAACAGATGAAACAACGCTTTATTCAAACGTATTGTTCTAACAATCATGTATTTACAGATGGTGAACCACACATCCTACTGCCATCTCAACACAGCTGAGACAGTTCTGCTGCTGCGCTGTGCTTCACAATCTCGCTCTTCTCAATGGGGACATCGTTGAGCAAGAGGATGAGGAAGACCATGATGACGACTCTCTGAACCACACAACCTAGAAACAAGAGCAGGGGAACACATGTGGGAAACATTTGTGTGCTGCTTTCCATGAACACCACTACCTGTAACACATTTAATCACTGAGGATGAAGAGACCACAGCAACATCTGGCCCAGATGAGACAGTAAGAGGTGGAGTGATGGAGCGTCTCATCCTCACTGGACCATTTCCAGGATGCTGCTGTGGATTTCTCCATCCTCACTGCTCACACCAGTCTGCAGACATTTCAGATCCTACAAAGATGCACAAACACAATACAAAAGCAGTAATTTTAACAGCATAATGTCATCTGATTTCTGTATTGGAAGTAACAAAATTGTCTTATTTATATTTTTGTTTCAGGTTTTCCCTTTTTTTTCACAAATGCCGCTGTCACCTTGCCTTGCAGGTCCTGCTCCACCACAAAAGCTCTGCAGCAAATGCACAGGAATCAGAAAAGTGCTGTAATAGTTGTTTGAAATTACAATAATTAATATAAACTACAACTTAAGATTTAAAATGTTTATATAGCATTCCTTCATCAGTCACTCTGCAGCAGATAAACACGTGTCTCACGTCTGTCCCTGTAACATCCAGACAAGAGTCAAGTTACCTCTGATTTATCTGCTCAATACTGCATTTACATGTTGACGTGGTTACTGATGTAACTAGCTTTTTATTCAACACAAATGTTCCTTAAATTATCAATATTACAAATGGACAAATAAAATAGATAACTTATGTTTAGTTACTTTATGTAGATTTGTTTGTTTACATGACTTACATTCATCAAAAACAGTGTTGACAACAGCGAATTCTACATAATAGCACACATACATCACTCAGATGCCTGTTTCATGTCTATTAGGTGTGCTCATCTGCAGGGCTCGACAGTGCGACCATTTCAGTCGCATTTGCGACTGAAAACTACTGCGTGCGACTATGAAATTTATTTTAGGAGCACCAGTGCGACTGACCCGATCATCATCATACTTGTGATTGTGCTCAGGGAAGCTTCAAAGCTTTCTACGTGTTTTTGCAGCGTCGAGTAATGTATCACAGACATATCTCACCAATCCTTCATAAGCAAAGTGTAGACAGGGTGTAAATAAGAGATTCATCACACAGTGTAGAGAGCTTCGTTGATTATAAATGTGAGCTCGCGATGAACTAAGATGATGAGTGACAGCTTTGAATGATTTTTAAGGGAGTTTGTAAATGTGATAACTGATTTAATACAATACAATTCAATAAACAAGAAGTTAATTTTAAGTTACTTACATTGTCTGACTATAACACTATTGTCTGATTTTGCTCTATTTCGTTGTATTTCGAAATATTTCGAAAATAGTTTAAAAACAAAGTCACAGCTCAACCGCTGCGCATCTCCATTCAAACACAGCGGTGTTTCGTTTATGAACGAACAGTTTTTTTAAACGAATCTAGTGAGTCAGTGATTCATGATTACCCATTCATAAAGACAGTCACTCTTGAATGAATAAGCCGTTCGAATGAATCAATTGAATGAATGATTCAGTGATAAAAATCAGTGACTTGCCGCCACCTGCTGGCAGTCAAATATTACCTCGTAATGGGAAGGCTACTTTTTGATAACATTTTGGATTATTGATTAGAAGGTGCTCCTAAAATTTTGAACGTGCTCCTAAATTTTTTAAGTTAGGAGCACAAGTGCTCCTAAAAAGAAAAGTAAGCGTCGAGCCCTGCTCATCTGCAATACTAATAAAAGATTATCCTGTCAGATGTTAAATAGACATTTAGTAATTGTCTTTAAGATGTATATATGGTTCATGTAAATCCACTTTTGAGACGTATGTGTACTCATTGGAGCTCCCCTGTTAGTTGTGCATTATAAAACGTGTTTTTACAGCAAAATTACAAATATGCTATACTATGTAGGTCACAGACAGGGTTTAGATTAAACCGGGATTAGGCAATAGTTCAATTCGGACATTTAAGTAGCTTTTATAAACGTGCCTTAGATAAAAACACTACTGGGGTGCATCTTGAGACAAATATATATATATTTTAAGATCAGCCAGTTCAAGTTGCTTTCAGTTAAAACAGCCCAGACATGCATTTTAGTCTGGGACTAGTCTTGACCAGCCTTGTCTGTGAAACCGGGGGATAGCGTCTTTTGCTTATATATTGCTTACTTTACACCTTAGTTTTAATAGATTATTAACTCCATAAACAATACCACTGTATTAAAATAACTTGCACACTTAAATTTGAACGGTTATCTCGGGACAAAATAAATTCTCACCGTTGTCTCTATACAAGCGGCCATCTTCTTCTTCTTCTTCTTCTTCTTCTTCTTCTTCCTCTTCTTCTTCCTCTTCTTCTTCCTCTTCTTCTGGTGTTTTATGGCGGTTTGGCAAACCAGCGAAAAAGGTGCATTACCGCCACCTACTGATCTGGAGTGTGGAGTGTGCATAAATTTGGAAGAAAGAAATACAAGGGAAAAGAAACAAAAACAACCTGGATTCTATCAATTGTTCCTGTGTTTTTCAGGTATTTAAACATATTTTCTTGCACTCTTGATTGCCTCGACCCATTTCCTAACAATACTTTTAAAGAAATATTATCAACTCCCAGCCATCCTAATTCTTTAATTAATTGAAATCTCTCCCTTTCATATGCAGAACACTCAAAAAGAATATGTTGCCCTTGAGTCAGTACATATCACAGTTCTTTCTGGTTGAACTTCTTTGATCCACTGTAGAGCTAGTATGATAGCTAATAATTTGGTAGTAAAAACTGATACATGATCTGATAATCTTTTGGCCATTTTTTATTTTAAAAGTAGGAATATAAACTGCTGCTGCTGTTCTCCCAGACTCTGGCTGTATCTGTAAATATATGTAACACAGAATAATACTCTTGTTTTATATATTGTTGCACTACTACTTCAGTTGGCATGTTCATCTCCGTTTTTTTTTTACTACTTTGTGAATTTGTAAATCAATTAGTGGCATAGGGAACAACCAAGGAGGAATTGCTAGAATAGCATCAGAAGGAGCAATTTCATGGTCTTTCAACTCCAAGCTGTTTGCCTCCTTCCTTACTACCCAACCAAAGCTTGTAATTTCTTTGTATTCATATTCCCAACAATCTTTCAGAATTAGTTTAACTTGATGGTTTTCCAGATGTCCCTTTACACAATACCAGTACCTTAATCTCAGCTAAAACATACACTGTTCTAGAGGCAATTCTCCCATTTCAACTTGTAATGAAGCCACCGGAGAAGATCTAAATGCTCCACACCAAATGCGCAAAGCTTGATTTTGTATTACCTCTATCTTTTTAAGTAAGGTTTTGTTCGCAGAACTATAAACTACACTACCATAATCTATGTTTGACCTAATCACAGCACCATAAATTATTTTCAATGACTGACAGCTTGCCCCCCCACTCAGCTCTGGACAAGCACCTTAAGACATTTATTCCTTTTTTGCATTTTTCTATCAATTTCTGAATATGAATTTTAAAATGTAATTTAGAGTCCATCCACATACCCAAAAATCTTAGTACACTTACTTGTTCCAGCTGATAACCATACATTTTGACATTCAAATTTGGATTATTTTTCTTTTTCGAAAAGCATATTACTTGTGTTTTTGCCACAGAAAACCGAAAACCCCAACAATTCGCCCAATTCTCCACCGCATTCACTGCTTTTTGCATTTTATTTTCTACAAATAAAACATTGCGCCCCCTTTTCCATAGTGCTCCATCATCCGCATACAATGATCTTCCTATTCCAGTATCAACGTTATGAAAGCCATGTTTCAAACGATCCAAACGTAACACGCTTCCGCCAATCCCAGCCTTGAAGCAATGATTGACGGAGGGTGGGCGTGGTCAGCTCGGAATGCATTTTCAAATTGAATTTTGCTACAAATATCCCACGGCGTCATGATGAAAATGCAATCCTAAGTGTTCTAACTGTTAGTCTAAATACATTTAGGACAAATAGCATTTAAATGATCATTTTGCTACCATTTCTGCTTGAACATGTTACACATATCAAATCAATTTGTGTTATACATTTTAATTTTCATTTCGCAACTTATAAAGCATTCAAATGTGCATGCAATTTACATATTAAGACTACTGTTGGAAATGGCAAATGTAAATTATATAATTTAATTTTCATTTTACTTTTGCACCAAACTTTGCACGTATGAGTAATGGAAAATGCAAATTTAAATACAGAAATGCAATGCCATTTTGAATATTGTGTTGCCATTTTGAATATTGCATTGCCATGTTGCATATTGCATTTTAAATTGAATTTTGCTACCTATATGCTTCCATACCTTACATCCGGGACAGGGACACCTCTAGCAATTTCAGTCAAAATAGGACATGTGAGGAGGATGTCAGTGTAGAGGCTCTCCTCGAGTCCCTGGTAACACCAGTGGAGGTAGTGTAGCATACTATGTGAACTTCAATGTTAAAGTGATGCTATATCTGTTTTGCTGCTATATCTGTTTAATAAATTGCAAT
>NW_015506646.1:178691-181137 GCF_001515645.1 Sinocyclocheilus grahami | reverse complement strand
GGACAAGCACCTTAAGACATTTATTCCTTTTTTGCATTTTTCTATCAATTTCTGAATATGAATTTTAAAATGTAATTTAGAGTCCATCCACATACCCAAAAATCTTAGTACATTTACTTGTTCCAGATGATAACCATACATTTTGACATTCAAACTTGGATTCTTTTTCTTTTTCGAAAAGCATATTACTTGTGTTTTTGCCACAGAAAACCGAAAACCCCAACAATTCGCCCAATTCTCCACCGCATTCACTGCTTTTTGCATTTTATTTTCTACAAATAAAACATTGCGCCCCCTTTTCCATAGTGCTCCATCATCCGCATACAATGATCTTCCTATTCCAGTATCAACGTTATGAAAGCCATGTTTCAAACGATCCAAACGTAACACGCTTCCGCCAATCCCAGCCTTGAAGCAATGATTGACGGAGGGTGGGCGTGGTCAGCTCGGAATGCATTTTCAAATTGAATTTTGCTACAAATATCCCACGGCGTCATGATGAAAATGCAATCCTAAGTGTTCTAACTGTTAGTCTAAATACATTTAGGACAAATAGCATTTAAATGATCATTTTGCTACCATTTCTGCTTGAACATGTTACACATATCAAATCAATTTGTGTTATACATTTTAATTTTCATTTCGCAACTTATAAAGCATTCAAATGTGCATGCAATTTACATATTAAGACTACTGTTGGAAATGGCAAATGTAAATTATATAATTTAATTTTCATTTTACTTTTGCACCAAACTTTGCACGTATGAGTAATGGAAAATGCAAATTTAAATACAGAAATGCAATGCCATTTTGAATATTGTGTTGCCATTTTGAATATTGCATTGCCATGTTGCATATTGCATTTTAAATTGAATTTTGCTACCTATATGCTTCCATACCTTACATCCGGGACAGGGACACCTCTAGCAATTTCAGTCAAAATAGGACATGTGAGGAGGATGTCAGTGTAGAGGCTCTCCTCGAGTCCCTGGTAACACCAGTGGAGGTAGTGTAGCATACTATGTGAACTTCAATGTTAAAGTGATGCTATATCTTTTTTGCTGCTATATCTGTTTAATAAATTGCAATTATTGATGTTTTTTTCTGTCAAAGGAATTATTAGGCTATCATTAATAGTAGTAATAGCAGCAGTATATGTTATCAGTAAATTGCTATTAATTCGTTTTTATTATTATTATTTTTCTCTCTCAGACAACAGATGAGAATGCACAATCCCTGTCACTGACCCAAACCCAGGCCAACAGCACACAGCCTAGATCTCCTGACTCCCCTGATGTGCCACCACCCTGCACACCTGAAATACCTTTGCGTCGCACTCTGGCTCCAAAGTGAAAGTCTGAGCCAGATATCTCAGAATATCAGCACTGTGTCCTGAAGGCAATTAATAATAAGCCAGACGATGACGAGCATTTTCTCTTAAGTTTATCTGGGGCTTTGAGACGCCTTCCTCTACGCCGTCGTTCAGAGGTTAAAATAAAATTCCAACAGATTTTACATGAGGCAGAATTTACCTCTGACAATTAGTAAAACACTCACATACATACATACACACAGACAGACACACAAACACAGAAATACTTATATACGGCTGTAATTGCTTCAATTTTTATATTTATTTATACGACACTGTTTTATTTATGAATCTGTACATGGAAATTGATGATTAAAAAATATATTTCTAATTAATCTACTTTCCCAGTCATTTATTTTACTTTAAATTTTGGTCAGTGTTTTATTTTTGTTGCAATGTATAGCTTCCTGGTGAAAACAAAAATGGAAATATGCTCATTTTCTAAGGTTTTGGGTGGCTCTTAAAAGAGCCTTTCTTGATACTACTGGTGGTGGTCCTGATGTTGATGTTATTGATGGTAGTGGTCCTGATATTCATGCTAAAGGTTGTCTTGATGGTAGTGGGAGTCATCACAAGGCATTAGAGGACAGAATGTTGCCAAGCAACTTCACCTGCAGGAGAAGAGAAGTAGCTGGTGTACCTCTGTCTAATTTCTAGTGCTTCCCTAGAGGCGTTGTTGCTGCCTACTCGCTGGATGGGCTGCATAGCAAGCTGCTGCGCTAATGGCAGGGGGACACAACTTTCTTCCTCTTCACCAGCATCCTCAAAGCGAAGGAAATTGTGAAGGATGCAAGTGGCCTTCACCACTGCATCAGCAACTTTTGGGGAAAGACGGTTATTGAACACATGCTTCTCCCAGGCAAGGTGTTTTCCTGGATAGGGTCGGCAAAGGTTCTTCTTCAGAGGAAAAGCCTCATCACCCACAAATACATGTGGCACAGGTTGGAGGTCTTCTGCTCCTGGTAAAGGTGCATCCTCTGGCAGGTCAAGGGTCCCCTGGTGGAGGGCCTTACCAAAGTCAGAGGCATAGAGGGTCCCACCATCACTGCTTTTCCCATATGCCCCCACATCCAC
>NW_015506646.1:168371-177605 GCF_001515645.1 Sinocyclocheilus grahami | reverse complement strand
TTTTTGTTGCAATGTATAGCTTGCTGGTGAAAGCAAAAATGGAAATATGCTCATTTTCTAAGGTTTTGGGTGGCTCTTAAAAGAGCCTTTCTTGATACTACTGGTGGTGGTCCTGATGTTGATGTTATTGATGGTAGTGGTCCTGATATTCATGCTAAAGGTTGTCTTGATGGTAGTGGGAGTCATCACAAGGCATTAGAGGACAGAATGTTGCCAAGCAACTTCACCTGCAGGAGAAGAGAAGTAGCTGGTGTACCTCTGTCTAATTTCTAGTGCTTCCCTAGAGGCGTTGTTGCTGCCTACTCGCTGGATGGGCTGCATAGCAAGCTGCTGCGCTAATGGCAGGGGGACACAACTTTCTTCCTCTTCACCAGCATCCTCGAAGCGAAGGAAATTGTGAAGGATGCAAGTGGCCTTCACCACTGCATCAGCAACTTTTGGTGAAACACCAAGCACTCTGTGGTAGAGTCTCCATTGAGCAGCAAGGATCCCAAATGTGCACTCCACCATCCTCATTGCACGGGAAAGACGGTAATTGAACACACGCTTCTCCCTGTCAAGGTGATTTTCTGGATAGGGTCGGAGAAGGTTCTTCTTCAGAGGAAAAGCCTCATCACCCACAAATACATGTGGCACAGGTTGGAGGTCTTCTGCTCCTGGTAAAGGTGCATCCTCTGGCAGGTCAAGGCCCCCCTGGTGGAGGGCCTTACCAAAGTCAGAGGCATAGAGGGTCCCACCATCACTGCTTTTCCCATATGCCCCCACATCCACAATCCGGAAAAGGTACCTGGCATCAACTACTGCTAGGAGGACGATGGAGAAGCTCCCTTTGTAATTGTAATACATGGACCCTGTTGATGATGGGGCCTGTATTGCAACATGCTTCCCACATGCTTCCCACTTCAAATTGTGCCCTGCTCATCCGAAAGTACTCCTTGAACCGGCTTACATCCAACTTCAGTTCTTGGACCAAACGATGATACTCACTGAGCTGTTTTCGCGCTCCCAAAATCTCATGAACCCACACAGACCGGCGGGTCCGTCCTTTCTTTCTACGTGGTTCAACCACCCCTCCATCCAAAGCAAGGACCAGAGCAAGTACTCTACATTGTGTCAACATTTTAGTCAGAAACAAATTATCTACCAAATCAAATACAAGTAACAGTTTAGCGGATATTCCGTATCATAGCAACCAAAGCGTCTCAACTGAAAAAACGCTGCGCCACAAAAAGCGCTCTCAAGCGCTCGCAGCTGGGCGTTTTCAGCTGGCCAAAAACGCTTTGGTGGACACAGGGCCTAAAGGTCAAAAATCGATTGATTTGATGAATCAACTGTATTTAAATTAACCTGAGTTAAATATATGAGTGTCACAGCAAAGGGTCTGAATACTTAGGACCATGTGATATTTCAGTTTTCTTTTTTAATAAATCTGCAAAAATGTAAACAATTCTGTGTTTTTCTGTCAATATGCTGTGTGTACATTAATACATGAATACAATAATTTGATTCACTTTGTTCCACAAGTTGTACATTTTTGTAAGGACAGGTATTTATAAATGTATTCAAGTACATTAACGTTACATTAGTTGGCTCAAGCCATACCAGTAAAGCTTGTTATTTACCAAAGACATTTATGTTCTTAACATTTAACAAATCAGATTATACAGTATAAATATTTAAAAGTTTAATGTTTGTATTATGGGATCAAACTATGCACCATATTTCACATAATGCCTATTAATTTAAATAACTGATCATGTGCTTTAAATAGAATTTTCCTGGTGTTTTGGCAAATATTACAACCTGACTAACTTCTTAATCGGTTTCTTTTCAGGATAAAAGTGAAGCAGCTGGAAGTTTAGTTTGGTGTTTTGATGTCCAATTATTAATTTTAATACGCATTCATTGTATAGAGATGCTGGAACCTACCTATTCGGTTGTTAAATGGTGACGTAAGAAGCGCTGTTTCCGGGTCCAAGCCACAACTCACTTCCTTTGAGAATATTACCTCAGCAGCCGTTTATGAGCACTGTTTATTCATATTAAACATTTAAGCTAAACGTTTTCAAACGTACAGTCTACATTACAGTCTTAATGCTCACAGCGTCCCAAACACAAATAATTTATATATTTATATTTTCATTGTCATCTGGGATTTCGGTATAGAGTTAAAGGTCAGGATTAAACATTTTTTTTGGTAGTATTATATCACATTGTGAGTGTATATTAGCACCTTTTGTTGTTTTCTCGTGGTATCTGATAGAGCGTTTGGACACGGAAGCGGTGACACGTGATGTCAGAATTTTTTTAATTTATTTTTTAATTTATTTATTTTATTAAGAACATTATATAGACAAAGATAAAATCAGCCACAATGTAGAACAAAAGAAATAATAAAAAAACAACAAGAAAAATAAAACTACAGGGTACAAGACAGGGGTATATAACTAATCACAAAAGATCACATCAAAGGAAAAGATTAAAAGACTTACAAATTTCAGTTGTTTTTAAAGCCTTCTTGTTGTTACACAAGTTAAAGATAGTGAAGTCTGCAGACTTAAGCGGATAGAGAATGAGGAGTTATGCCACGATCTTTTCACTCCGCATTGCATTTCGGGAAGGTGCCGCCATATTAGCAGGATACGCTATCCGTTCCCATGGTTACTTCTCATTCTCTATAAGGATAAATGCTTATCTTTTGTTTTGTTTTTGCCTTTAAGTTAAACAACCATTCAATCTTCATTGTATCGTTTGCAGGAAAGATAAGCTATTTTATCGCACTGCATGATATGCACTGCATTTCTCTCTTAGGTTTGGTAGAATTTGGTTTAACGTTACAGTGTTTACCCGATTAGCGTGAAAACACTGTCGCCCACTGGACGCTCGCTGCTGCTTCAGTCATCATATGGTACATTATCCAAATAAAAGTTTGTTCAACAAGTTGATAGAAGTCGATCCATTTCTTTGTTGGAAACTTTTAAATGACAAAGTATAATTGTTGTCATTATAAATATTCATTTTTCCATGGCCACGGAGGAGAATCACAGATTGTGGGTCACATTCAGCGAACAGTCACGAACTTGCTGTACTTTTTATATTTATTTCAACAAATGACAAGCAAAATCAAATCCCTAGGAGCTTGGGGAAAGTTTTGTAGTATTTTCAAATGCTGGTTTAATGTGCTAAGACAGTGATGCTAAAAGACATGCAGATGAGCCAGAATATTAACGGGACATGTTTAAATGTAAAGCATTTTCCTCTCTTTAGAAAACTGTAATGTAGAAAGCGCTTCTGGATTAAGACAATGAGGATAGGGGGACATACCCATACAGGATGTTTTTCCCAAGAACATGTGTTTTGTATAAAATTGCCACATATACAGAAAAACATATCCATATAAGGAATAGACTTCCTGGCGACAGAGGCTGAACCCCCCTTATAAATCAGCACAAACTCCTTTACCTTGAATATTGAGTAAGAGACATTCAAACACCATACAAGAGAGAGAGAGAGCAGATAGAGGAGGGGTGATTCAGAGAAGGAGAGAGAAAGAGTGAGAAAGGAGGGGTACGGCACCAAAAGACAGAGAGTGTTTTCTAACAGACAGCGATTTCTAAAGTTCATATTTTGGGCTCATCTGTTTTTCAACATATTTATTAGTAAGATGTGTGTACAGAATGTGGTCTTTAAATATCACTGTCTCGGTGCATTAAGCGCGTTCTTTAAATGAAAGGGAAATGCTTAACGTGTAAATAAACGCATTGCGTTCACATTTTGATCTTATATGCATATCTGCATATAGTATATGCTTTACAATTTTGTTTTTATCACTGTCTTGGTACATTAAGCCACTTAAAGCATTTTAGAAAGTCCCCTGTTCTGTTCAAGTTCTACTAATTCACAAGCCTATAGTGAGAGTCATGCTCGCAAAGAAGGTAATGTTAACTATTAAACCAACCAAATAAAAACTTTCAAAAACACAGCAATGTGATTCTTTTATTGAGTGAGAGTCAGTGTGTTTAATCAGTGACATTAACAGATTTACAATTCGGCGTCTTCTTCGCGACCTCCTTCCCTTGGTGTTTTTACACATAGAAAAGGCAAAAAAAACATTGCATTGTTCAGTTTTCTCTCAGAACGATGATCTGAGTTACTATTGCAATTATCGATGCAGTATGAATGACATACACTGGTGACGACAAACAATCAAATACTGCCCTAAACTCAATAGCGGAAAGGCAGCGCTATCCTGCAAGTATGGCGGATAAACAAAGCACTTTCCCAGAACTCAACGCGGCGTTACGTCACATTCTCATTCTTTATTGCTGAGGTACTGGATTGCTGGCCTGGTTTAAAATGGAGTCAAAGGTAAAAATATTTTTCTTAGCACACTTGAAAATGTTTTATATTTAAAGGGATAGTTCATCCAAAAATGAAAATTCTGTAATTATTTCCTCACCCTCATGTCATTCCAAACACGTAAAACCTTCGTTCATCTTCAGAACACAGATATTTTTAATGAAATCCGAGAGCTTTCTAACCCTGCATAGATGGTAACCAGGGATTGAAAGGAACTTTTTCACTCACCAGCCAATTTGGCTACTAAATTTTTAAGTTACCGGCCATTCATAACTTCTATATGGAAGCCCGTTTCCACTACTGAATAAAATAATATAATTCTGTAAGTCATAATAATGAGAAACTTTCTCAAAATGATGACTTAGTATCTCGTTATATTGAGAAACTTTCTCGTAATAATGAGAAACTTTCTCGTAATAATGACTTAGCCTAATCCACAAAAAAAATCAAAAAAACAAAAAGACTTACTCGACGCATGCGCAATGCAAGAGTGACAGCACGCTAGCGAGATCTGTTGGTCAAAGCCATGCAGGAAAGGGACAGCTAATAAAACTAATAAATCATCGAAATACACATCTATAAATTAAGTTTACATGTGAAATGGCTTTCATTTCTTCATAAAATGCCTGGATTTCTTAACTGAAATATTGGTCTGGAATGTTTGAAGCCATAACTATCTGGCAGAGTAACTATTACACAAAAGACTACATACAGATAATTTATCATTATTATGAGAAAATAAGTCATTATTTTCTCATAATAATTACAGAATAAATATAATTTTTAAATCAACAAAATTATATAATTCTGTAAGTCATAATAATGAGAAACTTTCTCAAATTTATGACTTAGTTTCTCGTAATAATGAGAAACTTTCTCGTAATATTGACTAATGTACTTTAATGTCTGTTTCACAAGTGAGACCCAGGAAATCCCTTATATGGACAAATGCATCAGATCACTACAGCCGAATAACATGCAGATAGAGATGCTTTGACTGATGAAACGGGGAAGACAATAAACACCCAATTGCAATGCAACGCTATGTAAGGAATTTTAACTCAGTTGTAAGGGAATTAATTATTATTAATTCAGGTTTTAGAGGACTAGAATCTGAAGAGCCTAATTCAACCTGATTCGAATTGATTCTAAATTTGATAGTTTACACTCTATCAGCTACTTGGCCAGCGAGAAGTTAATGTCAGTGTATATTACCAATTGAATATGTATTTTATGTTCTCCCTGGCCATGGGTTAACACAAGCGAAGTTGGGTTAACACAGCTCTTAGAGAGAGGTAATTATTATGAGTAAGCTACGAGCTAGGCAGCAAGCAAGGGATCTTTGGCAACAGTTTTAACCTTGAAATTATATGACACCAACATTATTCTTTATAAATTAAACATGAAATTTTATTGCATCACAGGCTATTCTAGATTACATCAACTAAGCTAAAACCCAAATACACACAAACATACAGTTTCAGAGGAAGAAAATTATGTTAATGGAGTTCTGAGTTTCATAGTTCTACCTCGTTTTCACGAGTGATGTAAATTCGCCTTAAGAATTCACAAAGCAGAGAATTTCGTCTTAAATTTGACTGCTTATCTAAATTCACCAGTTCAGCAGATTAGAGAGTTGTTTGTTTACTTGCGTTCTGCTGGTTGACAGCGGGTTGCCAGCTGATGCGGGCTTCCGGGATGTCTTTGAGGGAAACACCGTTACTGATTGGTCGGTGACGTCGGAATGACGTCCTTTGGAAAACCCCTCGTTAGATTGGTTGGTCTGTGATGAAGCAGGGCTTGAGCAGTTCTGCTGAAAGTCTTAGTTTGCACGATTTTAAGTTCTTTGAAGATTTCAACGAAGTATCACTGAAGTGTTGAGTTTTAGATGGCTGATCGCTTTTGATGGTAAGCGCGTGAGCACACGTGGGGTGCTCTAACACGGCGACAGGCGAGAGTAGGAGAAGCCGCAAGCAAGCAAGCGAGTCTGTCCTGCATTGGGTTTTTGTTCCGCTGCATAAGTCCGTACCCCGACTCGATCCTCCAATCGACTTCTTGCCAGGATGCGGAGCGTGCGTACATTAACAAGAGGCTTCAATTCATCACATGAGAACACCATCTATAAAAGTTGTGTTAATACTCCTATAAAGTCTCTTAAAAGCAAGTATTGTACATACTATTAAAGTTTACTTCATTTCAACCTTCTGCATTTCTCGTTTCCATTCGTTCAAGATTAAACTTCACATATTGCACACATTTTAATACCCTCATTTCCTAAAAAGGGGTAATAAACACTGCTTAACGTTTCACTGATTAAATGAACACATCAAGTATATATATCTAAGACATACAACATATTATTTGGGACTCTATGCTCCGATATTTTCATACTTTCAATGATTAGCAACGATTGTCAAAGAAATCTTGTCTCTTTCCTTTGGAATGCAGGGGGAAAAGGGAAGGGTCCTGTGGTCATTCTCAGGTCAGATCTGAGAGTCTGCTGGAGAATCTCCTGCTGGACAGGGAGCTATAAAATTGTCTCTTTTGTTGATCGGATTTAGCAATTTATGCGTCAAATGGTCATGAGGTCCGTGCGATTCTGTGCGGGACTCTGTTTAGGTACCAGGTTCTTTGTTCTTTGGTCCATTAGATGTTTTATTGATGCTGAAACCAGTCATGAAACCTACTGACCTACTGTAGCTTAAACGGATCCAGATGGGAGGGGTCAGTTCTTGTTGTCTTAGTATTGTGTCGACATGGAGGTGGTTTGGTAAATCATTATCTCCGTGTTTTCTTTGTAAAGATAAGCAGAGCGAGACAGGAACTCATTGGAGAAAGTTGCCACCTGGCTGGCCATGGTTCAGCTTTTTATGACTCTCATCTGGTTTGTGTGATGTTCGGAAATGCCTTATAGCTAATTGACATAGCTTGTATCACAGTAAAGATTTTTATAAAGAATGTTTTCTGTCTCACTGTGATAAGAAGCAATATGGAACCACAGAAGCTATCCGTTTCAAACACATTTCAAAAACATGATATTAGTCTCATAAATTGTCATTGTACAAACGGCTTGCGTGCGTGGCCCCTTTAAGACTTGTTGCCCTTTTAAGATGTGTTGCCATTTTAAGATTGTGCAGCAAAGTTTGAGAGAAGAGATGCGAGCTGATCCAAATCCAGGTGTAATATGTGTGCGTGCATCCTGTAAAGTGGGTTGTTCTTGTTAAATTATGCTTAATATTGAGATTAAGTTGTAATCTTGCTGGCATTTGCAGCTATGGTAATTATTTTCAATTGATTGTGCGTATATAACCAGCGCCTGTTTACATGCACGTTATGTATATCTGCCGTGAAATTCTATAAATCACTTTATTTTTTACTGTTCTCATGTTCTATGTTGAGATAGTTCATCTGTCTATTGTGAATTGCAAGTATAAGTGTGTTAATGAATATTGTGATTAAATGGCTTATTCAGATGCTAATATTGCAATCCATTGAGCTGTAGCATTTAATTTTTTTCCAGTAATACTGATAATGTCAAATTATTGGCTTTGAAGTTTGTATTATTCACTTTATTGTATTCGTTATCTTTGTACAGACCACACCTATTACATGCTCCATAGCACAGTAAAGTCATCAAAGAAAGAACTGTTGTTGACTGAGTTCCTGGGTTCTGACCAGCCCACCAGGGCAAGTGATCTCTTCCACAGTCCTTTAAAGATAAACTAAAAATTTCCAAATCCTACAAATGGTCCTTCGAGACGGATGATCATTTCTCTGGATTAAGATGTCAGCCAGTTCTGAACCAGTAAATCCCTCGGTTCACCCAAAGCGTCGTCCAGCCTATTTACAAGACTATGAGGTGGACTTGCAGAGCTTCCGTAAATCAGCGTCACCAGTTAGTACTAGAGAACAACCAGTGGAGTCATCTGATGATGATTACTCTTCTTCACAGGTTGGAGCATCTGCTGCAAAGCCTAAGAGAGAGCACAGTTTACATATCTTTTCTTCTCCTTCGAGGCTGACAGTCAGGGATAAGCATCGTGACCGTCCAAGTCTTCTGCAGCAGCACATTTCCAGTCCTGCCCACCAGACATCACCACAATATCCAAACCTAGAACTACAGTTTGAATCCAATGCAGAGTTCGTTCCCCTTGGTGATGAAGTTGATGGATACCAGAGCGATAGATCAGATGCTAGCTCCCTAAAGTTACAAAGGATCTCAGAGGAAAATTTAAAGCGTGAAACACAGCAGGCCATACAAGCTGACCTTAAATGGATTGAGACAGCCAAAGATGAGCTGATTCAGCTTTTAGACAGAGCCTGTAGTCTGCAAAGGCCTTTACCTACGTCCAACACCCGGTCTGACCATCCATCCGTTAAATTTCACCATGCAGCAGATGCGGGTGATGAAGGCTGGCCAGAGCCTCCTCCAACTATTGCATACGATGAGCCAGAAAATATTAATCAGTGCGGCAAGCAAAGGCTATACAGCATTACAAGGGCCATACCGACACTTACCCCTAGACTCACTTCAGTTGAGCAGACTAGGGATTTCAGCTATCCAAGTTCGTATGATAACCAGCTCAGGTATGGCCAGTTTCCTGCCCGACAGATAGGCCCTCCATATGCACATAAACAACCAAGACATCTTTATCCTGAGCAACACAAGATGGCTTCCTATAATGCGTCACCTCCCGTGGCATCTGTAGATCTGACAGAGAAATATTACAAAGGTCCATCCCCCACCATTCCTTACTTCCGTACCAAAGATCCAAGTGAGTTTGCTCGATTAAAAATAGCCTTGGACAATCTTCTGCCACCTGATAGTACTGAGATGTTCAAATATCAAGTACTGGTTGACCACCTGAAATTAGA
>NW_015506646.1:164285-165903 GCF_001515645.1 Sinocyclocheilus grahami | reverse complement strand
GACTCTATGCTCCGATATTTTCATACTTTCAATGATTAGCAACGATTGTCAAAGAAATCTTGTCTCTTTCCTTTGGAATGCAGGGGGAAAAGGGAAGGGTCCTGTGGTCATTCTCAGGTCAGATCTGAGAGTCTGCTGGAGAATCTCCTGCTGGACAGGGAGCTATAAAATTGTCTCTTTTGTTGATCGGATTTAGCAATTTATGCGTCAAATGGTCATGAGGTCCGTGCGATTCTGTGCGGGACTCTGTTTAGGTACCAGGTTCTTTGTTCTTTGGTCCATTAGATGTTTTATTGATGCTGAAACCAGTCATGAAACCTACTGACCTACTGTAGCTTAAACGGATCCAGATGGGAGGGGTCAGTTCTTGTTGTCTTAGTATTGTGTCGACATGGAGGTGGTTTGGTAAATCATTATCTCCGTGTTTTCTTTGTAAAGATAAGCAGAGCGAGACAGGAACTCATTGGAGAAAGTTGCCACCTGGCTGGCCATGGTTCAGCTTTTTATGACTCTCATCTGGTTTGGGTGATGTTCGGAAATGCCTTATAGCTAATTGACATAGCTTGTATCACAGTAAAGATTTTTATAAAGAATGTTTTCTGTCTCACTGTGATAAGAAGCATTATGGAACCACAGAAGCTATCCGTTTCAAACACATTTCAAAAACATGATATTAGTCTCATAAATTGTCATTGTACAAACGGCTTGCGTGCGTGGCCCCTTTAAGACTTGTTGCCCTTTTAAGATGTGTTGCCATTTTAAGATTGTGCAGCAAAGTTTGAGAGAAGAGATGCGAGCTGATCCAAATCCAGGTGTAATATGTGTGCGTGCATCCTGTAAAGTGGGTTGTTCTTGTTAAATTATGCTTAATATTGAGATTAAGTTGTAATCTTGCTGGCATTTGCAGCTATGGTAATTATTTTCAATTGATTGTGCGTATATAACCAGCGCCTGTTTACATGCACGTTATGTATATCTGCCGTGAAATTCTATAAATCACTTTATTTTTTACTGTTCTCATGTTCTATGTTGAGATAGTTCATCTGTCTATTGTGAATTGCAAGTATAAGTGTGTTAATGAATATTGTGATTAAATGGCTTATTCAGATGCTAATATTGCAATCCATTGAGCTGTAGCATTTAATTTTTTTCCAGTAATACTGATAATGTCAAATTATTGGCTTTGAAGTTTGTATTATTCACTTTATTGTATTCGTTATCTTTGTACAGACCACACCTATTACATGCTCCATAGCACAGTAAAGTCATCAAAGAAAGAACTGTTGTTGACTGAGTTCCTGGGTTCTGACCAGCCCACCAGGGCAAGTGATCTCTTCCACAGTCCTTTAAAGATAAACTAAAAATTTCCAAATCCTACAAATGGTCCTTCGAGACGGATGATCATTTCTCTGGATTAAGATGTCAGCCAGTTCTGAACCAGTAAATCCCTCGGTTCACCCAAAGCGTCGTCCAGCCTATTTACAAGACTATGAGGTGGACTTGCAGAGCTTCCGTAAATCAGCGTCACCAGTTAGTACTAGAGAACAACCAGTGGAGTCATCTGATGATGATTACTCTTCTTCACAGGTTGGAGCATCTGCTGCAAAGCCTAAGAGAG
>NW_015506646.1:163760-164275 GCF_001515645.1 Sinocyclocheilus grahami | reverse complement strand
TCCATCAAGATGTCACTATCTGCGACTATTGGGGCCCAAACAGTACCGGAAGAGGTACTCAGGACTGTTCTAATCGAAGTGGAGAACATCCTTAATTCCAAACCCCTCGGGTATGTGTCTTGTAACGTGGCTGATCCCGATCCAGTAACACCCAACCTTCTTCTCACGGGGCAACTCCCTAACTCCCTACCTATAGTCATATACCCTAAAGAAGAGGGCTTGAGTCGTTGCCGTTGGAGACACTCTCAAGTACCACTTCTGCACTTCTGGTCCTCCTTTATCCGCCATTACCTTCCGAACTTGCAAGTCAGACAGAAATGGCACCATACATTCCCTAATATAACCACAGGCACGATAGTCATGATAATGGATCCCCAACAGCCCAGAGCACATTGGCCTATTGGGAAAGTAGTCCAGGTGCACCCCAGTCAAGACTCGCAAGTGAGATCAGTGGATGTCCAAGTTCAAGGGAAGGTTTATACTAGACCCGTAGCTCGACTTGTGGCCCTACCCCC
>NW_015506646.1:140648-163677 GCF_001515645.1 Sinocyclocheilus grahami | reverse complement strand
TGGCCCCTTTAAGACTTGTTGCCCTTTTAAGACTTGTCGCCATTTTAAGATTGCGCAGCAAAGTTTGAGAGAAGAGATGCGAGCCGATCCAAATCCAGGTGTAATATGTGTGCGTGCATCCTGTAAAGTGGGTTGTTCTTGTTAAATTATGCTTAATATTGAGATTAAGTTGTAATCTTGCCGGCATTTGCAGCTATGGTAATTATTTTCGATTGATTGAGCGTGCATAACCAGCTCCTGTTTACATGCACGTTATGTATATCTGCCGTGAAATTCTATAAATCACTTTATTTTTTACTGTTCTCATGTTCTATGTTGAGATAGTTCATCTGTCTATTGTGAATTGCAAGTATAAGTGTGTTAATGAATATTGTGATTAAATGGCTTATTCAGATGCTAATATTGCAATCCATTGAGCTGTAGCATTTAATCGTGAAATTCTATAATCGCTTTATTTCTACTGTTCTCATGTTCTACGTTGAGCTAGTTCATCTGTCTATTGTGAATTGCAAGTATAAGTGTGTTAATGAATATTGTGATTAAATGGCTTATTCAGATGCTAATATTGCAATCCATTGAGCTGTAGCATTTAATTTTTTTCCAGTAATACTGATAATGTCAAATTATTGGCTTTGAAGTTTGTATTATTCACTTTATTGTATTCGTTATCTTTGTACAGACCACACCTATTACATGCTCCATAGCACAGTAAAGTCATCAAAGAAAGAACTGTTGTTGACTGAGTTCCTGGGTTCTGACCAGCCCACCAGGGCAAGTGATCTCTTCCACAGTCCTTTAAAGATAAACTAAAAATTTCCAAATCCTACAAATGGTCCTTCGAGACGGATGATCATTTCTCTGGATTAAGATGTCAGCCAGTTCTGAACCAGTAAATCCCTCGGTTCACCCAAAGCGTCGTCCAGCCTATTTACAAGACTATGAGGTGGACTTGCAGAGCTTCCGTAAATCAGCGTCACCAGTTAGTACTAGAGAACCACCAGTGGAGTCATCTGATGATGATTACTCTTCTTCACAGGTTGGAGCATCTGCTGCAAAGCCTAAGAGAGTACACAGTTTACCTACCTTTTCTTCCCCTTCGAGGCTGACGGTCAGGGATAAGCATCGTGACCGTCCAAGGCTTCTGCAGCAGCACATTTCCAGTCCTGCCCACCAGACATCACCACAATATCCAAACCTAGAACTACAGTTTGAATCCAATGCAGAGTTCGTTCCCCTTGGTGATGAAGTTGATGGATACCAGAGCGATAGATCAGATGCTAGCTCCCTAAAGTTACAAAGGATCTCAGAGGAAAATTTAAAGCGTGAAACACAGCAGGCCATACAAGCTGACCTTAAATGGATTGAGACAGCCAAAGATGAGCTGATTCAGCTTTTAGACAGAGCCTGTAGTCTGCAAAGGCCTTTACCTACGTCCAACACCCGGTCTGACCATCCATCCGTTAAATTTCACCATGCAGTGGATGCGGGTGATGAAGGCTGGCCAGAGCCTCCTCCAACTATTGCATACGATGAGCCAGAAAATATTAATCAGTGCGGCAAGCAAAGGCTATACAGCATTACAAGGGCCATACCGACACTTACCCCTAGACTCACTTCAGTTGAGCAGACTAGGGATTTCAGCTATCCAAGTTCGTATGATAACCAGCTCAGGTATGGCCAGTTTCCTGCCCGACAGATAGGCCCTCCATATGCACATAAACAACCAAGACATCTTTATCCTGAGCAACACAAGATGGCTTCCTATAATGCGTCACCTCCCGTGGCATCTGTAGATCTGACAGAGAAATATTACAAAGGTCCATCCCCCACCATTCCTTACTTCCGTACCAAAGATCCAAGTGAGTTTGCTCGATTAAAAATAGCCTTGGACAATCTTCTGCCACCTGATAGTACTGAGATGTTCAAATATCAAGTACTGGTTGACCACCTGAAATTAGATGATGCCTGTCTAATAGCGGACTCCTTCTTGCACTCCCCTACACCTTACCGAGACACCATGTTGGCCCTCAATGAGCAGTTCGGTCAGCCCCACCAGGTAGCATTAAGACGGATTGCCACTATTCTTGATTCACCTGATATAAGCCGCAATGACCCCTCAGCCTTTGAGAAGTTCTCTCTTCAAGCGCAGTCTCTAGTCGGTCTGCTTAAGACTTTAGGCCAGGCAGGGAGCATTGAGTTGCATTGTGGGTCGCATGTTGCACGCCTCCTCAATAAGCTGCCACCTGAAAGATGGGCCGATTTCCGCTGCCACATGTTACATCAGCCTGGGGTGACATACTCATAGGTAGATCTGGCAGAATGGCTGAAATATGAGTCTTGGTGCCAAAGCTATGATATTCAAACTGCCAACGGAGAAAGCAGAGCCAAACGAGATTCCAGAGTAGCTCTACGAACATGCCGAACCACTGCCACTGTACTGACTGGGTCTGAAAATAGTGCTGATGTGAGAGCCACTGCGTGTTCTCCTGCCAACGTTGATGAGAAAGCTAAGGGTAGGCCCATGGTATATTGCTCTTACTGTCAGAACTCCGAACATGCTTTCATTCAGTGCCCTAAATTTCCAACCCTCACCAAAGATCAGCTCTCAGAGTGGATACAAGCCAATAGGAGATGCTGGCGTTGTGGTCTTGCCCATCAGGCTGCCCATTGTGGTCTAAAGAAACCATGTCCACTTTGTCAGAGGAAGCATCTACGAATCCTCCATGAAGTAAATGAGAGGCCTGTCACAGAGGCATCCAAAACTGAGGCTTGCTTAGTCAGCTCAGCGACACAGACACTGTACCTGAACAAACCAGTCAGCAGTAATAAAGTTCTGCTCAAGGTTGTCAGAGTACTCCTACATCATGGCAATTGCACATTAGACACATTCGCAATCCTGGATGACGGTTCTGAGTGTACAATAATTCTGCCAGAAGCAGCACAGAAACTTGGCTTGAGAGGTACTGAAGAAAACGTAGCTCTGAGAACAATCTGTTATTATGTGCAAACCCTTAAGGGGGCTTCAGTCTCATTCCACATTTCTCCATACTCCATTTCGAAGAAGCGATATCTCATATCCAGAGCCGTTACTGCGCCACAGCTTGATCTCATTGACCACTCGTACCCAATTTCCAAGCTGCAGAAGCAGTACAAACACTTGGCTGGACTACCATTACAGTACTTCGAAAAGGCTAAACCTCTCATCCTTGTTGGTGCAGATCAAACTCACATGATCTCACCAATTGAGCCGGTAAGACTTGGTCTACCGGGTGGTTCCGCTGCAATAAGAACCAAACTAGGCTGGACATTGCAGGGCCCTACCAGCCTGTTGGAGCAGCGACTCAAGTCGAAAGAGTGTCTCTACATATCCCTTCCCCCCAGCACCACAGAACTGTTCAAGAATGTTAATAGGCTGTGGCAAGTGGATGTTTTGCCCTTTCAGAATGAAAGGGAGTGCACAAGGTCAAAGCAGGACCAAAGGGCTGTTGAACTACTGGAAGCCAAAACAGTTCGTGTAGAGGTGGATGGAATATGCCGGTATGCAACACCCTTGTTACGAAAAAGTGACATGCCCCATCTTCACACCACTATAGAAGCAGTCATGCCACGCCTACGAAGTACTGAAAGAAAACTTGCCAGAGACCCGCAACAAGCTGATGCTTATTCCTTCGAAATCCAGAAACTGGTTCAGTCAGGAGCAATCAGAAGGCTCAGTCCAGAAGAAAGAGAAGGAAATGGTGAGTGCTGGTTTATTCCACATCACATGGTGTGCTATAATAGCAAGAATCGTGTGGTGTTAGATGGCTCCTTTCAGTTTAATTGTCTAAGCTTAAATGATTCACTCCTCGCTGGCCCCACCTTGGGTTCATCTCTCCTGGGGGTCTTACTCAGATTCCGTGTGCATGCAGTCGCCATCAGTGCAGATATCTGGGGCATGTTTCACCAGGTTCGCCGCCTTCCCGAAGATAGACCCCTTCTTCGGTTTATCTGGCGTGACTCCAAGGAAAAGGGGACCCCTGATATCTTTGAATGGCAAGTTCTGCCATTCGGGACAACGTGCAGCCCCTGCTGTGCGACCTTTGCCTTACAGCGGCATGTAGGAGACCATAGCCAACCGGACGAAGATGTGAGGTTCTCCATAGAACGATGCTTTTATGTTGACAATTGCTTGCAGAGCTTGCCATCACCAGAGGAGGCTAAGCAATTAGTTGACAATCTGAGGGGGCTATTAGCTGAAGGGCAATGGGCCAGCAATATGCCAGCTGTAATTAACCATCTTCCACCTGAAGCCAGATCGGATGGGTTTGAACTCTGGCTAGCCCATGAAAAGACTGATGTCCAGGAGTCCACATTGGGCCTTAGTTGGAATTGCCCAGCAGATGTCCTGACTTACCGTCACCGGCCCATCGATCATGGTGCTCCCACCATGAGGATTATTTATAAAGTTTTAGCAAGCCAGTGCGACCCCTTAGGATATATCCTCCCATATACTACGAGGGCTAAGGCACTGGTCCAACAACTTTGGAACAAGCAGCACAGCTGGGATGATACCCAACTTCCCCAAGCCTTAGTCCAGAGCTGGAAAAAATGGGAAAGTGAGCTGCAGTTTCTTCACAAGATCAGTTTTCCAAGATTATATGTACCAGTTTCAGTAGATCAAACGAGATCTATTACAGACCTTCATGTGTTCAGCGATGCTTCAGAGAGTGCATATGGAGCAGTCGCCTACCTGCGCACTGAAGATCAGCTGGGTAAGATCCATCTGTCATTCGTACTGGCACGCTCTAGAGTAGCACCAAAAAGAGTCCTGTCAATACCCCGCTTGGAGCTCTGTGCTGCAGTAATTGGTGCACAGCTAAAAACCCAGTTGCAGAAAGAGTTAACATTGCCACTTCGCCTGGACAGACTCCACTACAGTGCTGTCTTGGATTCAGTCAGAGTCTTGCCATTTCAAAGTTTTTGTTGGTACCAGAGTGGCTGAAATCCACGAGTTTACCAACACCACCCCCTGGTAATACGTGGATTCAGTTCAAATCCAGCGGACGACCTTACACGAGGAAAGACTCTAATTGACCTTGCTAAGCCCAACAGATGGAGCCAAGGGCCCCCATTCCTGCTTATTTCCTCAGTGAACTAGCCAACAAACCCTACAGAGTGCCCCGAGATCGACCAGTCTGAGCTCAAGAAATCTGCATTCTGTGGAGTTGTAGCTGTAGATAGACAATTTGGCAGTGGAGTACAAGACCTGGACTGAACTGGGGAAGGCCATTGCACAGGAGCTACATGGGGCGGCTTGAGAATCAGGAGAACCTACAGCAAACACTTACCAAACAGCAGAGACATACATACTCCAGAAGGTGCAAAGTGAGAGTTTCCCTGGGGAATTACAACGGTTGAAATCAGGCAAGGCTCTTCAACATAATAGCCGCTTACTCACCTTAACTCCAGAATATGACACATCCACCAATCTAATCCGGGTTGGTGGTAGGTTAAGACATGCAGAGACCTTAAATCCCAACCTGAAACATCAAATCGTTCTAGACTCTAGACATCCAGCTGTGAAATTACTTCTTCAAGATTTTGATGGAAGACTCTGCCATCCAGGCCCTGATCGGGTGTTTGCAGAAATAAGGAGACAGTTCTAGGTGCTAAGAGGAAGAGCGGCCATCCGCATCTTACAGCATGCCTGTACGGAATGTCAAAGACTGAGAGCCAAACCTACCTTTCCCAAAATGGCAGACCTTCCTTTAGCACGCTTACGCTTCTACAAGCCAGCCTTTCATTCAACCGGTATGGATTGCTTCGGCCCCTTTCTTGTAAAGATTGGTCGACGAGTAGAAAAGTGGTGGGGAATCCTCTACAAGTGTCTTACCACACGAGCCGTACACATAGACCTGCTGAACAGCTTGGACACCGATTCATTTCTGATGTCACTTCGGAGGTTTATTGCACGTAGAGGTTCCCCAGTAGAATTACTGTTGGACCAAGGAACAAATTTACGAGGTGGGGAACGGGAACTGTGCGAACCATTCCAGGCCATGTCACCTGATCTCCAGCAAAACTCGCACCATAGAAGATAGCATTCCGTTTTAATCCTCCTGCAGCACCACACTTTGGGGGAGTGGGGGAGAGGGAGATAAGATCCATTAAGATGTCACTATCTGCGACTGTTGGGGCCCAAACAGTACCGGAAGAGGTACTCAGGACTGTTCTAATCGAAGTGGAGAACATCCTTAATTCCGAACCCCTCGGGTATGTGTCTTGTAACGTGACTGATCCCGATCCAGTAACACCCAACCTTCTTCTCACGGGGCGGCTAGACAACTCCCTACATATAGTCATATACCCTAAAGAAGAGAGCTTGAGTCATCGCCGTTGGAGACACTCAAGCGTTAGCTGACCACTTCTGGTCCTGCTCTATCCGCCATTACCTTCCGAACTTGCAAGTCAGACAGAAATGGCACCATACATTCCCTAATATAACCACAGGCACGATAGTCATGATAATGGATCCCCAACAGCCCAGAGCACATTGGCCTATTGGGAAAGTAGTCCAGGTGCACCCCAGTCAAGACTCGCAAGTGAGATCAGTGGATGTCCAAGTTCAAGGGAAGGTTTATACTAGACCCGTAGCTCGACTTGTGGCCCTACCCCCCATCCCAGAAGATGATACAGAGGAGCCCAATACACCCAACGCAGCATCAGTAACACACACGCAACCTTCTCAAGTGTCAAATTGATCACAATTCGGGGGCGGCTGTACAAATGGCTTGCATGCGTGGCCACTTTAAGACTTGTTGCCATTTTAAGATTGCGCAGGAAAGTTTGAGAGAAGAGATGCGAGCCGATCCAAATCCAGGTGTAATATGTGTGCGTGCATCCTGTAAAGTGAGTTGTTCTTGTTAAATTATGCTTAATATTGAGATTAAGTTGTAATCTTGCGGGCATTTGCAACTATGGTAATTATTTTCAATTGATTGAGCGTGTATAACCAGCGCAGACAAGCAACAAAAATTTAGTTTAACTAAAAATAACAAATATCTGTTTTTATTAAATCATAGTCTATATATAAAATTAATGAATGTGCAAAATATTTGACTTAAATAGCCTAATTAACAGATTAACAAAACGAAAGGAAAAGACTGAGAGCTATGCTGCTGAGTTTGGTTCATAGGCTATTTGTGTGGCACGGCGCAATACGAAAGTCCACGGAAAGGAAACCGAGATGACAGAAATAAAGTAAACACATTGCAGTTTCGAATGATCTGTATGACCAAAAATAGAGTATTTTTTTGTTGTTTGTTTCCGGTGTTCGATCGCGCCGGCGCCTCACGCACACACACAGTTTGCAATAAATGTTGCAGCCTGTTCATTATCAGAATAAAATACAGTCAACCAAACATATAGATACACTGTTTAATTTAAATAGTGCGTAGCCTACTGCGTAGTACAATCCATGCCGATCAGCCTGAGCTCGGGCCAAACACATTTGTTCATGTGACGAGGACATTTTTTAAGTGCATTAAATAAGCTTGGTTTGCATAATAAATAATAGTTTAGCATTCAAATACATCGCAAATATGGACACATTTAACGTTAATTGGATTAATGCCGAATGAGAGAGATAGGCTGCGCGAGAACACCGTTTGCTTTCAGTTTCGCATTGAATTAGCCTAATTCATTTGGGCTTGTTTAGCAACTTATATTTTTCATTCTTGTTTTCTTCTTAAACCGTTCAAAATAGCCTATAGGCTAGGTATTGTGTTTATTGTTTGTACATCATAATATTTTGCTTTATTTACCGGTGTTATTTATGAATGTAATAATGCGATTTGTGCTTATTTTTTTTAACCTAAACTACAATTTAATATTAATGTAGACCTACATAGCCTACCGGTATCTAAATATGATATAATATAGTTTATGCTATATAGACCTACCACATTACCCTCCACTGGATGAGCAGCAATAAACTACATTTTGGCATTTTATAATACTTCTGTGGATATTTTGGTGAAAGTAACTCAAAAGTAGTGTAACGCATTACAATTCAGAGACAGTAATATTGTAATGTAACGAATTACTTTCAAAAGACAGTAACTAGTAATATATAATGTCTAATATATAATGTAATTTTAGAAGTAACTTGCCCAACACTGATTTTCTTCCACTATTATGCATGTCCTGCCATTTCTTCATCATTTCATTTTTGATCATTGCCTTAATAACTTCTTTAACAAAGGGAATGTTTATAACATCCAGGATGTTTCCCACCAGCACTGCACATTATAGCTGTGTCCCAAACTGAAGTGCGTGGACTCCGGGGTGCGCATTTAAAGTGCGAGTGCCACAGCGGCGTGACGAAGGCCGTCCCAAACTGAAGTGTGTGGACTCCGAAGTGTGATTGCATCACAGCGTCACGACGTAAGCTGTCCCAATTCAGAATGCACCCTCATCTGATGGACACTTCGCACCCTACCATATCCCAGAATCACTTGCGCGCAGATGACAAAGGTGTTTATATTCAAAGAACAGGGCGGGGTTTGCCAACCGCCATAAAACATCAAAAGAAGAAGAACAGGGTGGGTGAGAGTTCTGTGGGGGAATTCACATTGAAATGTCAGTATTGTGTTTTCATTTACTCAAATACCTGGCGAAAGTGTTAAAAGCCAGGGATTTTTTTAAAACACAAAGCCCACAAACAATAAGACAACCACTATATAAGGCAATAGTTTTTCCCTTTGTTGTGTTTTTGTAGTGCTGTCATTCAAGATGTCTACAAATGTTTTAACCAAACTTTAGCACTTCAGTATTTTGTATGCATGTCCTGCTGTGTCATGTTTTCTAATGTTAAGATTGTAAACCTGTCTTTATATTTTTCATAAGTGTTTCCATTTTCTCTTGTTTTAGTACTATTCTGGAGAAAATGATCCTGCTGGGGAAAGACTTAAAAAAAATAAGTAAGCAAGTTAATACAGAGATTTTTGCTGAAATTCATTGTGCTGTTGTTGTTAACAGGCATGGTTTATTTGCTCTGCCTTAGGATTGCAAGAGTCCTGGGACAGGTGAGGGAGTGAGTGGGAGCTGGTGGAGCTACTCAGAGAGGACATCAAACTCCAGAGAGAGACAGAGGAGAGAAGAGGACAGGAGAGAGAGACAGAGGAGTGAAGAGCACAGAAGAGCAGGGAGAGAATGGAGAGACTGTTTTCTCTTCTTGAGAGAATGCTTAACAAGTACATTATTTATTAGCATTCTCTATTAGGCAAGAGAAAGCAGTGGAAAAAATGGGTACATTACAGAAATTAGGTTGTTTCACTGACAATGTGACATTTAAAAAAATATATTGAAAAACTGTAGTTTATTTTTGTGATGCAAGTTAAAAATGAAATAAGTTGTATACATTATTCATTTTTGTAGTGTAATTTATTTGTAAAGAGACAGTTTCACATGTGAAATGTGAAAAGAGAAGTAATTATGTACATTGTTAATTTTTTTAATGCAGCTTATAATTTTTTTCACAAAACATTGTTTCTTTTTTTGTCTTGTAAATTTGTTTTTTACACATTAAAACAAATTGTTCTATACATTACTGAAAGTACTTTTTAAAACTATTTACAACATAGGTTTAACAACAACTTAGGTTTAACATCAGAAAAACAAAATCAATTTTGAGCCCAGCCCTGCCTCCATGTGTTCTGGGGTCTTCAGGAGGTGAATCTCCACAGAACTTTTCGTTTTTGGCTGAACTATCCTTTAAGTAAAAGTATTATCTTGCATACTCTACTTTTACTCTCAATACCTTAAGTACATTAAAGGTATACAGTATTGTTCTGAAAAAATAATTAGTCAGAATGGTTTTGCATTAATATTACTGCTGCACTACTGTGTATGTTGCATTTTACTTCTGAATATGTTAAAGGTTAGTCAATTTAAAGTTGTCTACTATATATACTGTTGGGTAGTTTAATCTACAACAATGCATCATGTGGTAAAAGACCATATTTTTGTAGTGCTGCTGTCCTGTGAGGAAAAAAATTAAAACGTAGTACTTCATATTTGTTCGAGTATACTTAACGAATGTACTCCCTTATAGTCCACCTCTGATTATTTTGAAAATGAAAGTATCAACATTTTGTCAGAATATTAACACATTTTTGCTAACTATATCAAAGGCTGCATCTTTAGGACTCGGACCGGTCAAACAGAGCACTGTTCAGCTGTGACAGCTGCCGCTGAACATTGAGCTGTACAATGCTCTATTTTTTTTTATTCACAGTTTTATTTTTGCTAACCTGTATGATCACCATGATCAAGACAATATAAAATCGCACCTTTGTAAGATATCAGTAAGCATTTGAACTGCTATGTGTGTGTGTGTGTGTGTGTGTGTGTATTTTGTAGTTTTTCATATGTCGCATTACATTATTCAAGTAAGCTCCAAGCCAATTCCTGCATTTAAAGTTGTTATCCGACAAAGGATGCAGCAAACCAGTGTAATTTACCTGGCCTCGGTCAGCTCCCCTCTCACACCGTTGCTATGCGACAGAGCGCTAATCGGGAACCTCTGGTGTCGCAATTAGGAAATCCTGCCAAGGCGGATCATCTCACGGCCTGGACTTCAAAGTGTGCACACTCAACTTTGGGACACAGCTGTTCCCCTTGTCCAAATACCCACACTTGCGGTCTTGGCCACTTAAGAGCGCGTGCGCGCGACAGGAAGTGAGTGTGCAAGTCTGTCCCATGTCTTCAAAATGTCAAAGTGCAGTGCCCTTAATGGATACTAAATCCACACTATCTCGAATACCGCTCCAATGCGCTATTCAAGGCTAAGTGTATCCCATCATGCATCATGTTCTGGAAATAAATCGTGAGACTTTTTGCCGAGATCTCGCGAGAGGTCACGGAAACCTTTCCAATGTAAGTTAAATATTAATATAATAATTAGATATTACAAATAATTTGGTAGAAAAACTGTTTTTACTTTTATCGGTGCAAAGATGAGTTGTGGTGATATTTATTTTGTACAACATTTGCAACTGCTTTTTATCATTTAATTAGAAGCACCACAAATTAAAATTATGTCATGTTATAGGGAGTACTGAACATACATTTAGAAGTTGATTTTAAAATGCAAAGTATAGCCAATTAATATTAAAATAAAGCTGTGTAAACACTTGCATTTTTACAACACTATAAGTGTGTCCCATCAGGTAATAAAAAGTTCGACACACACTTGTGGTCTTCACATCCACTTGAAGACTTCGGCCAAATACAGGAAATACGTAATTTAAGTAATCAAGTGGTCAAGTGCAAAGACTGCAAGTGTGGGTATTTGGACAAAGCCATAGTCGCCATCATCAACACACCTGATTCAACTCGTCAGCTCATTAGAGACTGCAATATGTGAAGTTGGTGTATGTCAGATAAGGGAGAGATACAAAATGTGCAGACTCCAAAACATAAAATGGGAACATGGTTGGGAACTTCTGCTGCACTACAGCAGTGGGTGGAAGAAATAACCAAAAATATCATAATTTGTATAGACAAAGGGCCTCCAACCCAGCTCCCAGAGAGGCTACTGTACTACAGACTTCAGTTCCAACCCTGCTCCAACACACCTGTCTGTAATTATCCAGCAACCCTAAACACCTTGATTAACTGCTTCAACACCTAATTCAAGTATTAATAAAATTGGGAGTTAGTTATCTACTTCAGGTTCTGTTTGGCTCAGAGCTGTCTAGAATTTTATATTAATCACCGTTTTATTTAAAACAAACCTTTTCTTTTTCTGTAATGCAACCTCTTGAGTTAGTAAAAGGATAGGCTATATGAATCGGCAGGTGAATGTACCAAGGAGACCAAAGAAAAGTTAGATATAGACATGAAAGTAAATTGTTAAGACTGAGATGAAGTTAATAAAACAACGTGAAAAGTACATGGCAGAAACAATGGGAGGAAGAAAGTTAATGCCTAAAATCATATAGTAGCCTAATGTTTATTCATGTTGAGATTCAGAGCGATTGTATTTATTATTATTATTATTCTGGTTATTGTATTTGTTATTTATGTTGGAATATTAGCTTTAACCAGTATATGATTTTAGGCATTGTGCAGTCCCCACATTTTGGGCTAGCCTAATTTAAATTCATGTTGAGATTCTTTTGTTTTTATTATTATTATTATTATTCTTGTTCTTGTGTTTTTGCTATTAATGTTGAAATATTAAATAATATTTAACAACATTGAGTGTCTATTTTGTATTTTTCATGTCTTCATAGTAAACTTTTTAAACCCACAATAAAATATGGATTAAATGAGTATAGCTGAATACAAAACTATTGATTCAAAATAAAACATGATAATAAATATAACATGATTTGAATGGCCTATGCATTGTATTATATATTATACAATCGCTCTGTGTGTGTGTGTGTGTATATAAATAATGCCAATAAACTATTTTAAACTGAGATTGAGAAGCACATACAAGAAAAATATACTTGTTAGAGGTAGAATTACGTTGTACATTTATTTGAATGCATATTTCATACATATACAGCGCAGTCGGCAAAGCCTTCCAAGCCTTCCAAACCTTCAAATCGATACTGTGATCAATACCTAAATATATAGTAAATATTATAACTAAGATGATAAGCGGAAACAGTGTGCGGGAACAGTGGAACGAGCACAAGCGCGTGCTCTGTACGCTGTTTGCGTCGCGGGAACGCTAAATTAAGGGGAAACTTATAGGGGACTTCGACACCACACCACCATGGAAGTTTCACTTCTAGCCAAACGGACCAGACCAGACCAGGGCTGAAACACGACGCGACTTCGCTGTATGTAACAAAGTTTCTGTGCGGTCTACTGACATAGGCTTATAGCGAAACGTAACTCAGGCTGTTTGATCGAGGTTCCATCCAGCGTAACAACACAGTAGGTGAAGTGTGTTACATTAAGTAGTCAGTAATTAATTAATAACAGAATGGATAATTCTGTTCATAATTTTTGTAGTCACGAATTTAAGTTGTGTGTCAATTATACACTTGCCCTGAGAAACATTCACTGAATAAAAAGTGACAGCTCTGCTCATGTGTGGTCCCTGAGTTCATGTAAACATCCACGGAAATCTTTGCGGGTTCAGATCATGGTCACGGCCACGCACTAATAGTAGATGCGTGTGTGCGCTCGTTCAGGGGTCAATATTGTGTTCGCTTGAGGGCAGGGGCGTAGCCATCATTTCAATCCCCCGCGTCCCCCGCGTAATCTACGCCCCTGCTTGAGGGCCCCTGTAAGATTTCCAGACATGCTGCCAATACTGATTTGTTTTAACCGTTTGTTTCCTAATTTTAGCCGGATATAACAAGAGAATGATGTGTGCTCCCGGTGCCTATTTATACTATATTCGCACCGGTAGTGACGTTATGGCTGTCACCGGCCAACGAGTTGGTGTTTTTTAAATGTATGCTTCAGACACTGGTCACGACGAGGCGTTCCCCATAGCGACCCCTAGAGGAGCAGTTCGAAGTTCCCATGAAAGGGAACCCCAACAGTCGTTTTTTGGCAAAAGCAGATAACTCCACATTTCATATTTCAGAGTAAAAAAAAAAGAAGGGTTTTCCCTCACCATTGTAACGCACTACTTTGGCAAGGTTCTGTGAAAACGTTTTAGCTTTTATTTTCCTTTTACGCCCTGAAGAAGACATCACAGATTCATCATTATCCATCCTCGTCTTAGATCACTTTTAGTCAGATTTGATGAAACTCCTCTCAGCTAGCACGTTTTTTCAAAGTGAATGTAGCCTTGTCACCTGATCTGAATACAGCGCGCTGATTCACTAAAATGGACTTACCGGCTTCTGTTAAAAAACAACAAGGGCGCTTGTCGGCTTCTGCAGTAAAACGTGAACTCGCGATGCCTTGAAAGTGGACAAAACCGGCTTTTTTGACAAAACGTGTTTAGGGTTCAGATCGCACTATATGTGGAGAATAATGCATGGCAATCTTTTTTTTTTTAAGTGGCGTTTATCGGTTTTTGCAAATAAACTCTTCATATATAGGCTAGGCCTATATTTATTTATATGTATATATATATATATATATATATATATATAGAGAGAGAGAGAGAGAGAGAGAGAGAGAGAGAGAGAGAGTTTTAAAGTTTGATGTCCTGGACAACCTTTTCCAAAAATAACTTTTATTGTTATAGAACCCAGAAACAAAATAAACTGATATACTTTTGACAAGAAAAGCGTTCTTTGCTAAGCCTAAAGAAAGAGAGAGTCACTAGGAGTTATCCATATATTATTAATGTTATCCAAACAATTCCATAATGATTTTTATATGAATGATGTTTAAATATTTAGCAGCATTATACAAGACAATAGTTACCAAAATATTATATGACAAAAGTAAATTAAAAAACAAAACAAAACAAAAATTCGTTACTAAGTGAGTAAAAGTAAAGCTTAAAGCAGGGGTAGGCAACGTCCTGGACATTGGCACTCCAGGACCAACGTTGCCTACATCCTGGCTTAAAGGAACAGCTCAAAAATTAAATTTTTTGTCATCAAATAGTTCACTGAAAAAAATTATACTAATTTTTTTTAAGGTAAGCGGTTGCAATCAATTTATTTTAGCCACATTTAAATAAATAAATTTAGTTGACTAACTTTCAGCAAAATTTGTTTATTTAAATAAAATAAATTGATTGCCACTTACCTTAATTTTTTTAGTAAATTCAATGAATCATTTCTTCTCAGATCTATCTATCTATCTATCTATCTATCTATCTATCTATCTATCTATCTAACTAACTATCTATCTAAGTTTTCCCTGTAAGATGGGAATGCTACTTTATAGAATATGTTCAGCCTTTTCAGTTCCACCAAGACAACATTTGTTAGTAAATCCACATCTTTACTTCTTGCATTAAAGGGACTATATTACAATAATTTGGATTTATTGAAATAATTATTCGTACAATATTCCATTTTATGGTATATTAATGAATTATAAAACAGCTTGGTTTTGCACGTATATTTTAGCTATAAGCAGTCAGTCTTTCTCCAGGACTTAAATCAATCATGAAGAATGTTTAAAAATTAAAAAAAAAAAAAACAGTATTATTGTGTTGTTGTAGTTCGCCCTATTTTCATTCTGCATTATTAATTCAGAATTATGGCCTATATGTCTTTAAACTCTATACAATCAATAAAATTAATTACTGGTTAATGAATAATGCAGAGATTTAGTCCCCAAATCTATAGGATTCAATCTATAAAAATAAAAAAAATCCACAAAACATAAACAAATTATCTTGTTTAGAAAAATCATGATTTGAACAGGTATAGCAAACTTCGACATTTTTTATTTATTTTAATTTTCAATAGAACTGAAGTATTACATCAACTAATGTTTAAAGTATTTGAAATAGGGGGGAAAAAACCCTACCAAAAGTTATTTTCTACACCATGTACAGTTTAAACAGTGAGAAATAAGACGTGTCAGTATAGATATGTACAACTAAAAAAAAAAAAATAACAGTGCTTATATTTAACCTTAATATTACATTGGGCAAATATTGCCAATAAAGCGGTCAATTCTGTGGTTTACGACGGCGTTTTAGTGCCACGTTAAAAAAAAAATCTAAGATTACGAGATTAAAGTCGAAATATTTCGAGAATGAAATCGAAATTACGAGAATAAAGTCGAAATATTACGATAAAGTCGAAATGTTTCGAGAATAAAGATTAAAGTTATAATATTTTGAGAGTATATTCTAGCCTTTTGCACATGCAAATGGACCGGATTGGGAACACCGGGAGATATTCCAAAGTCTCAGCTTTCAAAATCTGTCAGTTTTATAGCGAAATATAAACAGTATATTACAATAATGTGTTTTTTTCATGCTCTTTAATGTGGCGTGACAGATCGCTGTATTCGCTTCAGTTTAAGCGGCATGTCTTTCCGACTACAATAATGAGACATTATTTTCATTATAAATTAAGCTATACTGTTTTTTCTTGCCTTCTGATGTTCCTTCACTTTTATATCTTGCTATAATTTATAATTTGTATTTCGTGATAAAACTGACAGCGTGGCGTGACAGATCGCTGTATTCGCTTCAGTTTAAGCGGCATGTCTTTCCGACTACAATAATGAGACATTATTTTCATTATAAATTAAGCTATACTGTTTTTTCTTGCCTTCTGATGTTCCTTCACTTTTATATCTTGCTATAATTTATAATTTGTATTTCGTGATAAAACTGACAGCATTAGAAAGCTGAGCTGTGTTATATTAAAAGCAACAAAGCACAAAATTATTGCGATTAATGGGTGGCTGGCGTGCTACAAATAATGAATGGAAGACGTTAAATATAATGTCCAATCATTTACTGTATTATACCATGAATAAAACAGCGTGTGAATAGTCACTTACATGTTATAGCCTACAGGTTACCTCAGAAAAGAAAACAATATAACTTATGTTAACGAGTTGGAGCCCACTTCAACGTTTAGAATGTTTTATTAATTAAATAGGCTACATGTTAGGAATAAAAGTTTGGACGCCACAGGCGTTTTTGGTGGAATTTTCACAAATTTGGAATTTTGGAATTTTCACAAAGAAAATAGTATACTTTAATGAATTGATTCACATAAATACAGCGATTTGATCATTAAAGAGCTTGAAAAACACATGATTGTAAAACACATAATTTGTGTTTCGCTATAAAACTGATTTTGAAAGCTGAGACTTATATTAAAAGTAGGCCTACCAAAAGCACAAAGCTTATTGCTATTGGGTGGCTGGCGCACTACAAATAACGAATGCAATGGAAGACATGGAATATTATTTCCAAGCATACTGTCCCCGCGAGTATGACACATGGTATGATTTCTACTAATAATCCCACATATATTTGTAGTGTATTAAAAAAGGGTTAAATAAGAGAGCTACAGCGACCCCCAAAGGAATGTCGATTGGGTGTGTGTGAGCTGATGTTAAAATAAAAGGTTGTTCCTGTTCAGTCTTTTAATAAATATCATATTCTTGATATTAAGCTGTTTCCGTCCTTAAAGTCCTTAAAATGGACTCCTCCTCATCCCAATAAGATGATGCGGTCGCCTGGACTCAACAATATTCAAATCAATTCCGGTGGCCTGGCAACTTCTCCCGGTGCTCTCAATCCAGGCCATAGGGCTATAGGCTACTCTCAAAATATTATAACTTTAATTTCTACTATTTAAATTCTCAAAACATTTCGTCTTTATTCTCGGAATATTTCGACTTTATTCTCGAAATATTACGACTTTAATATCGTAATCTTAGATTTTTAAATATTTTTTTAACGTGGCACTAAAACGCCGTGGCTATAACTGTAGCCAAAAATTAAACATTTGAAAATAATAAATACATTGCGCTTTAGGTTTAAAAGTGCCTTCATTTCGCGTTCTTACGGTGTTCACCATTTAAACCGAAATGAAAATTATTGTGGAAAAACATACAAACGTTTCAAACTCGACTTATAGAACAATATATCAATATATCGGAGCGTTTCACTCATCTTTGCATCTCCGAGCGTGGTAGTCAGTCGCCAGCAGAGTTAGTACCGAGCTGTTGGAAACGAGATGCTTTTGATTTTATTTTGTCCCAGGCCTTCTTCGCAGAGGTCTGAAGCTGTAGGTTTCCATGGTTCATTTGGGTCTATTTGCGCTGTTTCTCGTCGTTGCATAGAGTAGTTGCATGTAACAATGCTGTCACATCACACAGGGTTTGATGTCCTGATAGGAGACCTGCTGATGGTGGTAGTAGGAGCTACTCCCTGGTGAATGCATTGATGAAGAGGACATGGCGTTAAAAGAGAAGACAAACTCTTTCCTGTCACACATGCTTGGCGATTGGGAATGATAGCGCGGTATACCTGCGGGGACAGAAAATTAAACACTGCATTGTTACAAAACTACATAGAATTCACCCTTAGTTTAACATGTTGGTTTAGTTTAGTTGATCATTTAAGTTCTTTATGAATAAATTTAATGTTCTGCTTGGCTGTAACTTTGGGTTGGCCTGCTAAACGTTGCCTAATGGTATTTTATTGTTTATTATTATTATTATTATTATTATTATTATTAGTAGTAGTAGTAGTAGTAGCAGTAGTAGTAGTATAGTAATGATAAAGAAATTGTTTCGGAGATGAACATTCGCCTGTGACATTAAGTCGTGCATTCATCGGGAAAATATGTTCTATGAAGATATTTTGTAAATTTCCTACCGTAAATATATCAATATATATATATATATTGCTCCCTCAGATTCCAGATTTTCAAATAGTTGTATCTCAGCCAAATATTGTCCTATCCTAACAAACCATACATCAATGGACAAATCTCAATTTCAAAAAACGAACCCTTATGACTGGTTTTGTGGTCCAGGGTCACATATGTGTGTGTGTGTGTGTATAAACACGTCACCTTACCATTGTCCACACGTTTTTATTTTAATTTCATATGTTTTAAAAATTCATATGCTTAAAAAAATGATGGCAATTTTTTTCTGGAGTTGGGTTGTATAAATTGTAAAAAAATATATTTATTTATTTATTTTAAATCTGTTTTGTTAAAGAAAATGATCATACTTTGCATTACGGTGCCAGTGTTATGTGTATTAAATGCGGTGATTCTTTGTGCGTTTCTCTAAAAATTGCATAAACATTGATGAAAAATGTGACCAACACATAACTGAAGGGGAAGATAATTACACAAATGTGTGTCGTTATGCTGCATAATTTTAGCTGGCCTGTTGTTAGCTTCAGACGTTATAAAAAAAAAAGATTCAGTATTAACTTATAAAACAACGAGATAAACTATTTCTGTCAAACATGGCAGTCGGGATCAAATTATCTTTAAAACATTTACCTTGAAGGTCGGTGGTTCCGTGGCCATTCTGGTGCAGGTAGGACTGTTCCAGAGAGTGTGTGAGTAAACTGGGCTGCAGTGGATTGGCTCCAGGGTTGCACGGCGAGAGCGGCTGCTGTTTGATGTAAGACGCCCCGTTGTTTAGAGAGGCCGGGGACGCTGGAGGCCAGACCGAGGCTGTGCTAGAATACACGGCATGCGGCTCCATCACTCCCCCGCTGGCAAGAAGCGGCGATGCAGAGTTGTCGTGGTGGGGGTATTCACTCCCCGAGGATCCCGTGCAACTGCCCATGTAGGAATGTCCACTATTCGTTGATAGATGGGACATGGAGTGTCCTGCCAAGCCCATTCCTTCCATATTGCTGGCCAAATGTCCATTCATCGTCCCAATCCCACTCTCCAAAGGGAAACTGTTTGGAGGACAAGACAGGCCCCCGCCGCCCCCCTGAAAGTTATAGGACTCGGGTATGTGATTGAATCCCAGCCCGTTCATCATGCTGTACATGGAAGGTTTGAGCGCCTGACATTTGCGCCTGAATCCCCGCGGCCTCCTGCGGAAAGATCCCTCCTCGAACATGAACTCGCTGGCCGGGTCGATGGTCCAATAGTGACCCTTCCCTGGTCTGCCCAGACCCTTGGGCAGCTTAATAAAGCACTCGTTCAGAGACAGATTGTGACGCACCGAGTTTTTCCAGCCTTGATATGAGCCTCTGAAAAACGGGAAGCGGCTCTGGAGGAACTGGTAAATTTCGCTCAGAGTCAGTCGTTTGGTTGGAGAGCTCTGGATGGCCATAACAATGAGAGCGATGTAAGAGTACGGGGGCTTTTCAGGACGACGGATTCCAGCGGTCGACTTTTTTGTTTTGGTGCTGGAGGAGGAAGAGGAGGTCTCCATCACAGGCGTTTGTCCGTGCGGTTTCTCCGACATGGGGCTACTGTGTGCAGGGGTCTGCACGCAGGGCTGCTGGACTTCAGCAGTCATTCTTTACGCACACGCGCAAGTCAAAATCCACGAACAAAAATACTGCGATTTTACGCTACTTATTAATAACCAATTGTACTGCAGAAATGCCCCCTCTGTCTCTCTGGTTATGCCTAATTGCGCACTACTCCTGTGATAGTACTACGCACCATAAAACTGAATAGCTACGGCAGGGAAAATAGATTATTTCGGCTTCAGATCCTGTCCTCTTGTTCTTCCTTTAGGAGTTGAGCTTTTACTGATCTGTTTCCATCAGCTCCTCTCAGGCTCTTGAGCATGAGCACGTCAGAGTCACTCAGTGGCCGCCCAGTGTCCCTCCCACTGCCAGCTCTGCTGAGGTGGGCTTCACTGACATCTACACAACTATATCACTATTAAGTAACGCGCGTTTATAGTCTTATTTATTGTAAATAAAATAGCATATTCAGTGCACGTTAGCATGTTTCTTCCGCACAATACAAAACGATTTTAAACCAACAATAAATTCAACTTTTAGTATCGTAACATTACAGGATGATCACCGCGTTTTTGGGGCTTTTTGATAATATAAACGGGATAAAAATGATTAATTCATTAATGTAATTTGTACATGAAATACTTTGAACTTTAAATCATTCTCACACTAATAAATAAAAAGCTGGTTTTAGGGAAGTTCAGATGCTGCAAAATCGCGTTATGCAGTAAGTTATTTTTTTCCACTTTAAAAAGACCATAATCGGTAGAATATTGTTTCTTTTTCCAGATAGACAGGAACACAGACAAGATGTTTACTACAGAATCTAAACACTCTCTCTGAGCTTTTCAAATCAAAAATCAAGCCAAAAGCCTCGGTAGTGCAGCTAATTCACATAGCCTTTAGCCGCATCCGCATTCTGAGTTTTACATATACATTTAAAGAATCCTGGGCTGTGGAAGAATGGACGTTTTCGGTAACATCGCGTTGATGGAAAGTCTTCTGAAGACTGCAAAATTCCGCTGTATCGCTTCATGAAGGCAAGTTCACACGAACCTTCCCAGCTGACATACTGCACCTCCTAATTTCTTTGCTTTGCGACTGACACTGATTTGCCTAATTGTGAACGTTATGGACAAGATAGTAAAATAAATGCGTCATGGGGCATGTAAATGCATATCAGTATGCTGCAGAAATTTTCTTTCTTTCTTTCTTTCTTTCTTTCTTTCTTTCTTGTCTAATTTAGTTACTGGGTATATGTTTAGTAAATGTTTTTATCTCTGTGCAGCACTCATGCTTTGAGAGTGCAGACTTTATTTATTTATTTAATTAAGATACGACATACATTAATAACGAATTCACTTTGAGTCACCTTTATGTTGAGACGTTTGCAGGCTACATAGACGTTTCAAATGTTACTAATTGAAAACAAATCTTTTTTTACTTCCTTTACTAAGAAATGTCAACATTCAGGAGTATATCTCTGTTATCAGTACCCTTAAGAGATTGGATGCACATTGATAGAGGTATTGTTTTTAAGGCTTGAAAAGGGCCCCGTATATTTATCTGCGCTATGGACCACCCAGAATGCGCTCGCCCTCTGCCTTTAATTAAGGTTGATGAGTTCATTTGTTAAGGCCTTTAGTTTTAAAACTCCTTTACTACTGTGCCCTGTTAACTCTCACATTAACTATTCAAATATTCATATCAATAGATAATGCATCCTCAAATGTATACGTAATACGACTCCAGTTGTTTCATGGATTTGCGACCTAAAGCATGGTACAATTCTTCACCTTTGGATGTGCAAACAAATAACATTTGGTTTTCTGCTCGCTCACTTCAAACAACCGAGTTGATAAAATATATTGCTGAAAACCTGATTTTAGAAAAAATTTATAAAAATAAAATAATAATAATAATAATAATAACCGTAATTGACTGAGATAGACTGATTCGTCTCAGTCGATAGATTTCCTCTATGTTCACATTTTCCATGGCGTCTTCCAATAAAATATATAGGCCTATTTGACAAATTGCGCCCCCGGCCATTTAGAAAGAGGTTTAAGTCAGTTTTGCTTAATTCATTATTAGAACACCGGCGTCACTAGCTGTTTGTGTATTGTTAGTTAGTTTAGATAATAGCCTAGTTTTACTTTATTGTAACTCGATCCATTAATGAAAAAAATCTGTTTTATTTGGTTTGCTGTAATAATTGGAACAGTAATGGAACTAATTTGATATGTAAAAAAAGTTACTAAGGCAAATAACCGAAGAAGGATAAACTGTTGGCTGCTGTGACATCTCATGGTCCTCTTGTATTAGGTCTAATTAGCCTATAACATATGGGACGTAGAGTCTGACATTCTTTTTTAACGGTGCGTAACGGGGCTTTGATCAGTGAAATGCTTAAAAGATCGGGAGACTGAGGAGAAGCGCAATATTACTCTGTGTCTAAACATTAACTGTTTGTGGCGAATATGACCTTTTTATATTATAATTGTTAAAATAAATATGCATTTTAAATTTGCAGTTTAAAATTTGTACATGCTTACTAACATCAGTAAATAATAATAATAGTAATACTAATTTGCTATTTAGTCTAAATAGGCTAAATGCTATCATCAATGATCAAAGAGTCAATAAATCCGTTTCCCATATAGGGAACTTTAATTTCGGATGTTCTAAGCTTGCTTTCCGAGAGTGAACGACACATTATAGTTCCATCCCAAAGAGGCACAAAGTCACTTTGAGTTTTACCTTAAGCAGATTGGTCCTTATCCATCTTCAAGAAACGGCTAAAACACTTTTCCATTTACACTTTATCCTCTAACACTTTCACTACTCTGTATTCTATTTTTATTCTAAACAAGAAAACTACTTGTTTTCTTTTTATTTAAAAATATTTTTTTAAATGACGTTCTAATACTAGCATTCTTCGTTCTTTTTCTATTCTATCTACTTGTTTTTTTTGTATTATAAAAATGACCCTCTAACACTAGCGTTCTCTATTCTTGTTTTATTTTTATTATACTTATTTTTTTTAATGTATTATTAAAAAAAAGACTTAACCGAGACTTATCATTGCACTTATATAGTACAGGTTTTTTTCCAAATGCTTACACACAGCTTTTGAAACTATGGCTCCATTTCTCAAAATTCTACACAAAACCC
>NW_015506646.1:139474-139929 GCF_001515645.1 Sinocyclocheilus grahami | reverse complement strand
TATATGATATAAGCCAAGTCAATGGCAGTTCTCCCAAATTAAACACAATAGCTGTTTGTTTCGAATGATGTTTGTAATATAGAGAACTGTGTTTAGAGTTTTGCAAAAAGTTGGTTTTACAATATCAAACTGAGTTTAAAGCATGTAATGTGCTTATAGTTTTGCAGACTTGGTCTAAAGATTAGGTATATGTAGTGAATATATAAGATTAGTGAATGGTTCCACTAAGGGGGCCTCAAGTATCACTTTTAGTGTCTAAGCAATAAAAAAAAAAACTGGATTGCTCTTTTCTTGGTTTTGATTGCTTCTATTGCCCTCATTTGTAAGTCGCATTATATAAAAGCGTCTGCTAAATGTAACATTTACTAAATGTAAGTGTGTGTGTGAGTGTAAGCATATATATATATATATATATATATATATATATATATTTATATATGTGTGTGTGTGTGTGT
>NW_015506646.1:84097-139327 GCF_001515645.1 Sinocyclocheilus grahami | reverse complement strand
TGTCACATTATATATAAACGTCTGTGAAATGTAAGTTTTATTAAATATATGTGTGTGTGTGTGTGTGTACATATATATATATATATATATATATATATATATATATTTATATATGTGTGTGTGTGTGTGTACATGTATATATATTGGCAGTAATTATAATTGAATAAATAATGTGAATGGTGAGCAATATTGAATTTGTGCAATAACAACTCCTAACAATTTTTTCCCCCTTTATTTACTATTGCAACCATGACATCTTGAATGAATGTTTACCCCTTTTCAAACATACATTAAAAATAAAAGTACTGTATACAAGCAGGTTCCCTATGTCTCTGAGTCATGAGGTAAATACCTTTATGGTTGCATTGCCTTCAGCAGGATCCTCTTTGGCTGGGTTTGTCAGAATTATTCTTTATACACTAAAGACAATTGGGTGGCATGGAGTAAGAAAGAAGTGTCATTGCAATCTATGTCCTGGCTAGAATACCAGAGAAACCACTATAAAATTGGCATTTTCTATTGTGCACACTGCTGAGGGCCGGTGGTGGGCAGAGCTGGGCTGCTGTGGACAAAGCATCTGTGGAGCTGCACACATGGTAGCTGCCAGAGTCCTGCGACTCACTTTGGCATTTGTTCTGTCAAAGGCTGGAATAAAACAGCCCTAACCTTGGCTGCACAATGCCCATAATTTAGGAAATATCACAGACATGTGTCTGACCAGACAGAGAAAAGTTTAAAGGGAATAGAGAGAGAGAGGCCCACCCACCCAGACTGATTTGAGTTTGATGAGAGCATATGGGGAAACCAGTTTGCATGCATTCTGTATTTGTATAATATGGTGGCTTGTTCTCTCTCCCTCTTTGTGTCTGTTGAGGGGCATTTTCTTGTGTTAGAGTGTGCGTGTGAGGACCAGTTCCAAATGAACAATTAAAAATTTCAAAACGACAGTGGAAACTGTCATTATGCAAGCCAGTTCTGAACTGTTCTTTGACCAACTTTAATGCAGCAACTTAGAGAACCAAACCACCTAAAGACCAACCAAAAAATTGAACATGATGTCATTATTAGACAGACTAAAAAATTTTTAGTTTTGGTTGTGCTGTAATTTTCTATTCTTCTATCATTTCTATTGTGTTGTGGATTTTCCTTTCTTTTTACCTCTTTCTTTTTTATTTCATTTTTGCTACTAGTACATTTGGCATCTCATAACATGATAGTCAAGTAGACTCAACACAAATAATTTTTAGGCTGAGGGCACATCACCATGCTCTGTGGGAACTGGGGTTCGGAATGAGGAGTTGTGGAATTACTCACAAGAGTAACACAACCTGAAACTGAGCAATGCTCCGGGGTGGAAGACCACAGTGGGAAAAAGAACTTATAGCATTTCCTGCTTCAAGGGGGTCCAAGTAATGCATCTTTGAAAATAGGTTCAGGTATCATGTGACACATGATCACAAGAATGAGACATCGAGGACAAGGCCCGGAACATGTTTGATTGGCCTGGTTAATGCAATATACCTTAAATGGGTCACCGGATGCCCATTTTCCACAAGTTGATATGATTCTTTAGGGTCTTAATGAAAAGTCTGTAACATAGTTTGGTTAAAATTTCTCAATGGTAGTGTAAAAACACCTTTTTTACCCTGTCAGAAACAACTATTTTCAGTGCATGCCGTGTTGTAGCATTTTCCTTTAAATGTTAATGAGCTCTGCTGACCCCGCCCCTCTCTTCCAAGCCACTCTCTGAGGGACTGTTTATTTTCCTAATAATGTGCTAATTAGCAAGTTTAGTAAAGTAAAGGCGATTTGCAAAGACTCATTAAAAAACCTTATACTCACTTCTGTAGGTGAAGCTGGATCACGAATGATTTGCTCGGGGATTGGAGGCACATTCCCTTCAAAAACAAACGTAATCCACTGCGTCTTCAGTGGCAAAGATGTCGGGAGTAAATGACGACTGCTATGTTCATTATTACATAATGACAACAACCTCAATTGCTTAGGAGTCATTCTTGTCTATATCTGCTCCGGCGGTGAAACAATGGCGGACTAATGACAGCTCTCTCAGGGTGGGTCTAAGGTAAGACACCAGTCCAGTCTGTGCTGAAATGCCACTGTCAATCAAACTATCGTGGGAGGGGCCTGTTTTTGTGACATTACACAGACAGGCATCTGAGATCGGCTCGATTTGAGAAAGCGAATAGCAAATAGCCCGCCTTGTTGGTAATCAAGACTACAAAAGACGCTTGTAAAATATCAGTACTAGTGGCCTATCTGGTAAGGTGTGTGCTTTTTGACACGATCGACTCGAGTTCAAACCTGCCTTTTGCCGAAATTTAATTCTTCCTTTTCAAATCTCATATCACATCGGAAAGGTATTTATTTTCAATAAAAATTAAGGAAATAATCAAAAAGTTGAAAATAAGGTATCGGGTAGGGTTAGGGTGGGTGTAGGGAGTGCTTTTTTTGTTCCAATACATCCATTTAATAATTTGAATTCAAATGATAATTTACACTCAGTATGTTATTATTTTGTACTTTTTTATAATCGAGCACAACGTTAGTTCAGTCAGGCCATGTAGGCATAGGCTGCGACCAGCTGATGCAGTCAGCTGTCAAATCGCTCCAATCACTACTATTCTCCTATTAGACACGGGACATATATACGTGACATTATTGCTCGGTAAGTATGCTTAAACTGCTCACAACCCTCCCTCCGTCCCCATTTTAAGCATAAGCAGATTACTGTGCACCTTCTGGTTGTTGTCTTCTTTTGTTTCAGATCACTAAGGCTTCCAAGTCCCGGCTGCCATGGACCTCACTGCTGAGAGACTCTCATCCTCATAACCAAACTACAGTATAGAAGTTCCACTGCACATATAGCCTACACGATTACCACCATTCGCTTTTAAAGACATTACTAAGTGCCTTAATTGTATTTATTTCCAAGCTGATGGTTCCGGGGGTTAATGTTAAAGCTCTTGTATGTTCAATTTATTCTGGAGCAAAGAACCCCCATAGGAACCATACCGCCAAAGATAAATTGTGTTCAATAAACTCAAGTAACTTGCCAAAGTGGTCCTGTCTGAAATGTACTACAATACTGAGGTGCAGATAATTGCCACTATTTTAAATAAGTAGTATATATAGCAGAAAATCTTGCTATTTTAGCATAGTGTAAATACAATCTATAGCTATTTGCACTTAGTTTAAATAGCATATCATTGAAAAATACTGCTATTTTCACTTAGTGTAAATAGAATCCATTGCTATTTACCATATGCATTGTAAATAGTCAAGTCACCATTTATTTATATATAAAGGGTTATTCATATATAAATAACCATTACTTATATATGCTTTGTATATTTTTACAAAGCAGCTTTACAGTATTAGACTGGAAAATAGTGTGTTGAAATAGTGTTCCGTTCTCGTCTGGAAGCTAGCAGTTTAATTCTAGGCTGCAACAAAGTCCAGAGGACTCATCTGGTCATCTGGAATAAATAGTGTGTGTTCCACAGTTATTGTCAAGTGTTCATGAGATGGATTGCCTGAGGGAAGAAACTGTTCCTGTGTCTGGCCGTTCTGGTGCTCAGAGCTCTGTAGCATCGACCAGATGGCAACAGTTCAAAGAGGGAGTATGCTGGATGTGAGGGGTCCAGAGTGATTTTGCCAGCCCTTTTGCTGACTTTGGATGAGTACACTCTTTAACCTCCTGACTGTAAGCAGACTCGTCACCGTCCTGAATGAGGCCGATGAGTGTGGTGTCATCTGCAAACTTCAGGAGCTTGACAGAGGGGTCTTTAGATGTGCAGTCGTTGGTGAAGAGGATCCAGCAAGGGTCCAGTAATGTTCTCTTTGCCACTCTGATCTCCTTTTCCAGTGTGTATTTAGTCTGTTTATACAAGACATTTTCCCCCTTCCTGTAAGCATCTTCTTTGGCCTAACAGAGCTGTCTGAGTTTTGCAGTGAACCATGGTTTGTTGTTGTTAAAGGTTAAATGAGTCCTGGTAGGAATGCACATATCTTCACAGAAACTGATATAAAATGTTACAGTCTCTGTGAGCTCGTCCAGATTGGTGGCAGCAGCTTCAAAAACACTCCAATCAGTGAGATCAAAACAAGCAGAGTGATATGCATTCTTTATTGTGGTGTAACAGTGATCCAATATATTACTGTCTCTGGTGGGACATGTGATGTGCTGTCTGTATTTTGGCAGTTCACGGGAGAGATTTGCTTTATTAAAGTCCCCGAGAATGATTAAAACAGAGTCCGGGTGTTGTTGTTCTGTCTCTGTGATCTGATCAGCGAGTTTCTGTAAAGTGGAGCTCACGTGCGCTTGCGGAGGCATGTAGACACTGAAGAGAATGAATGAGCAAAACTCCCATGGCGAGTAGAAAGGCTTACAGTTAACGAAGAGCACTTCTAGATCTGAACAGCACATCTTCTTTAACACAGTTACATCTGTACACCACCTCTCATTGATGTAAAAGCATGTCCCGTCGCCGCGTGATTTCCCCGTTGATTCTGCGTCGCGATCCACTCTGAACAGCTGAAAGCCCGGGAGACTCAACGCGCAGTCCGGAATGGCGTCTTTCAGCCAGGTTTCCGTGAAACACAGAGCAGCAGAGTTTGAAAAATCCTTATTTGTCCTGGAGAGCAGAAGGAGTTCGTCCGTTTTGTTGGGTAGAGAGCAGAGGTTCGCCAGATGGATGCTAGGCAACGGCATTCTTACCCCCAGGGTGCACGGCTCGCCTCGGGATTGGTTTGCCAAGGCAATGGCATCCACTATTCCGTGGGCCAATCTCTGCTTGGAGGCAGCCTTCCCTTTCTGCTGACCTCCGTAGCAGACACAGAGCTGCTCAGAGCTTCTGAAGCTCTGGTTGCGGTCCACGTATATGTGCAGCACTCTTACGGGACACAGCAACGCCAAGGTTGGATCTGCCTCCTCCGAGGGCAGTGCTTGCAGGTTCACCACCTGATCGCGAAAAGTCGTGGTGGGAACCTTGGGTACATATTTAGGCCAACGTGAGAGTAGGCCGGCCTGAACACAAGGCACTCTTCGCTCACTGAAAATACTTGGAATTCCCAGACCCTCTTGATGGAAGTGAGCGAGGTCAGGAGCACTGTTTTAGCAGACGGGAATTAAGCTCAACTTAATCTAGCTGCTCAAAGGGATCCCTCTGAAGGCCAGCCAGGACAGTAGAGAGATCCCAGGAGGGCACCAGGGGTGGCCTAGGAGGATTTAACCTTCTGGCAACCCCTCAGGAACCTGACGATGAGACTGTGCTTTCCCAGGTTAGGGTTAGGTGATAGCAGCCACATACACTTTCAAGGTGGAGGGTGACAGCCTATGCTCCAACCTTCCTTGCAGGAAAGAAAGCGCTACTCCAATCGTGCATCTTCGGGGGTTTTCTCGGCGAAAAGAAAACCAGATCGCGAACAGACTCCTCTTCAAGCCAAAAGCTCGCCTCGTAGAGAGGGCTCTGGCCTGAGTGATAGTGTCTTCCACCGCCAGTGGGAGATCACTTAGGTCTGCCGCATCCCGTGATCTGGACGCGGGTGCCAAATGTGCCGAGCCTCTGAGAAAGAAGGTCCTTCCTCCCAAATGCCCCCAAGATAAGTTGTTTGTTTCTGAGACTCTTCGTGAGAGAACGATCACACAAGTTCATACTTCACTCAGCTCAGGTCATCTGGGTATCAACGCGACCATCCAACTTCTTCAGAATCGATTTTGGTGGGCATCTTTGAGAAAAGACATTGTGAATTTGATTCATCGATGCCAAGTTTGCAACACACAGAAGTCATCCCACCTGTTACCGGCTGGGCTCCTCCACCCACTACCTATACCTCAACGTCCCTGGTCACATATCGCCATTGATTTCATCACCGGTTTACCCAATTTTAACGGCCATACCTAAATCCTCACCGTCATTGACCGTTTCTCGAAGGCCTGTCGCCTCATTCCTCTGCCTAAGCTACCCACCGCTCTGGAAACCGCAGAACGGCTATGTGAGCTAGTCTTTCACTTCTATGGTCTACCTGAGGACATAGTTTCCGACCGAGGTCCCCAATTTACCTCCCGTTTGTGGTCAGCTTTCTTCAAAGCGCTGGAGATCAATGTAAGCCTCACCTCAGGCTACCATCCTCAATCCAATGGACAGGTGGAAAGACTCAATCAGGAACTTACCAGATTCCTGCGATCTTATTGTAGTCAGAATCAACAAGACTGGAGCAGATTTCTAATGTGGGCCAAATATGCTCAGAACTCTCTTTGCAAACCTTCCACTGGCTTAACTCCATTTCAATGTATACTGGGTTATCAACCACCCTTAATCCCCTTGTCAAGAGAACCACCAACGTTCCTGCGGTCAATGATTGGATTCAGAGAAGTGAGGAAACATGGAATCAGGCTCATCATCACTTACAACACGCTATAAGACGTCAACAAGTTCAAGCCGACCGGCATCGTTGTCCCAGCCCAGAGTACAGCGCAGGCCAATGGGTGTGGTTATCCACTCGGGACCTCCGTCTCTGTTTGCCATGTCGCAAACTTAGTCCCAGGTACGTGGGTCCCTTTCAGATAATTAGACAGATTACCCCTGTATCTTTCAAATTGGCTTTACCTAATCATTTCCGTGTTTCTCCCACACTTCACGTCTCCTTGTTGAGGCCCGCTGCTGGTCCCGGTGAGGGGGTAGAGGAGGCGCCTGAGGACCAGGGTCCCCTGCCCATAATGGTGGAAGGCGAGCAGATCTATCAGGTGCGAGAATTACTCGACTCCAGATGCCGGGGAAGAACCCTCCGATATTTGGTCAACTGGGAGGGTTACGGCCCGGAGGAACGGTTTTGGGCGAATACTGATGACATTTTGGATCCCAATCTGGTGGAGGAATTCCAACCGAGACCATCCGGATAGACCAACCGGTGCACAGACCACTTCCTCGCTTCCGGAGCCGCTCGCAGGGAGGGGGCTCTGTTACGGAGAGCGATTCCATGACTCCCTCTTCGGGCCATCAGAGGGCCCCATCACCAGAGTACTGATTTTCCCTGTCTTACTACATTTCCCATCAGCCCCGTACCTGGCCCCGTTATCTGGGCTTTTTATAGTCAGCTTTCTCCTGGGTTCTTTGCGATGTCTTGTTTTACCTAGGTGAACATTACTGAGCGTTTTCTCTGTATCCTTGGATTGTCTTTTGTTGTTACCGTGCCTGTCTTATGTTTTTTTTTATCAATTTCTGCCTGCCTTTTGGACTTTTGCTATGGTTTTTGGATTAATGCTTTTGGACCACTCTTTGCCCTGATCTCACGCCTGTTTAATGTTTACCCCTCAGCTTGCTCTGCTATATTGCCTTGTCTGTGTTCTGACCTCTGCCTGTACGACTACTTCTCAAATAAAACTGCAAATGGATCCCAGCCGTAGTGATGAATCATTACACAATGCAGCGCTGGGAGAATGTATTGTAACGAAACGCAGACCACTATTAATTTATGTGAACATACAGTCATAACTTTTGTTTTAGACATTACGCTGCGTTTTAGACAAAGGAGTAACTTAAATAATATGACAGATATGAAAAGAAATGACTTTGTGTAATTTACCTTCACAGCACATCTATTATTTTTATATTTTGATATTATAGCACTTTATACAAATTTAGGAAATCATATGTTGTTATCCCACTGGCATGGGACTATTTGTTCATCAGAGTGCTTGTTTCAGTGATTGACTTTAGTGAAATGTGAATTTGACGTCATGATTTGAAGGTGAACTCGTTTGAGTTATAAGAACATATCCAAACCCTTAAATAACACTTTGAACAATAAGCCAGTGTAAGAAATTAACTTTCCCATAAGGGGCAACTGATTTTCTAATTTGACTATTTTTTACATTTTAGAATAATATGACAATAGGCTGTTACCAATTAAATCAGTATTCAGAGATATAGAGCCTGCGTCTGAAGATGCTTTTAGATGTATTTACAGTTTAATGCTGATCAGACGACTGTACGTGCATTTACATAGCAATTACAAATGTATAATGAAATGAGATTAATGTTTTAATACAGAAATATGAATCAAATGAAATGATACTTGAATTATGAAAGTAATATCGCCACTAGGTGGCGGTATTTCATTGTGTTAATAAAGGAGCCTTTTATTAAATCTATTCGTTCAAAATGCTTCATTCATTCATTTAGGAATAAAATGAAATGATTGTCTATAATAATTGGTCATTGAATTGTTGTTTCATTCAGGAATGATACACCACTCTATGCATCTACTGCGAGTCAGTCGCACAACAGTTCTGTGGCTTGCTTTGGTTTAGTTGGCAGAGAAAATAACAATTTTGTATGCCATCAGTAAGCTGGCCAATACTCAATATTAATGAAATAAACTCAGCTTATTGTCTAAAACTACCTATGTTCACATAAAATTAATAGTGATCTACTTGTCTACAATACATTCTCCCCCACATTGCAGTGCATCGCACAGCTTTGCCACACATATTTTAATAGGTGGTTAGCTATAATAATTCAGGCAGTGTGCCAAAGATGTGGGCTAGTAGTTGTGAGTGCAGATGTGAAGTAATTTAATATTTATGAGATAAATTAATATTTCACAGGTAGGTTGCAGAATTTATGTCAACACAAAAGAAAGTCTAGGCCCTGCCTCGGTACGGTTTGTGTCAAGCCATTTGTTAATCTGGCTGTTTGATGAAGAGAAAGAGATCAAATGTAGTAGAAATAAACACGTTAAGAATCTATAGATGCAGAGGACTCGTATTATGTTTTTTTAAGGACTATTATTATGTTGTAAGGTTTGATTGACCAATCAACGGAGAGGGGTGTTTCATTCCCACCCACATAGAGATCGAATATTCAAGTTGTTTATTCGTTTTCTATCCCTGAACGTAAAAACCAAAAATGAAGCTGAATTCTTGATGTTTTGTTTTGTTTGAACAAATTAAAAACTTGCCGGTTTTTCAAATTTTAATATTGAATTAAAAAATGATTGGATGGAAGATAACATTGTACATGGACCCACTTCTTCTATTAGCTTTCTTTCCTGTCAACTGACATGATGTCCATTTGGAACTTCATATCTTACGTTCATTCCTCCCTAAAGATTTGCATGTGCTCTGTCCAAACCTACATGTCAGGGATCAACTTCTTCTACAAACTAATCACTGGCAACAATTGCCCTGCTATCTCTCATTCTCACACCTCTCACACACTCCTCAGATACGCTCATCTTCACCCTTCGAAGAAGCAAAACTGACCAATTATGAACATAATTTCCTAGTTACATCTTCCGTCTAAATTCCTTACTCAGTCCATTTGAACCTATTTCTGAATATGTCCGCTCTAGATACGCAAGGTGAGCATCTCCCAAAGATCTGCTTTTTCTTACTGAAACTGGAAAACTGGCCACAAGATTCTGGTTTAACAAGCACTTCTGTCAAATCCTCCGTATCTCTGGCATATCTCCAGAACATTATTCAATTAATTCCTTTCGCGTTGAAGCAGACAGATGTGGAATCGCCGATGAGACGATCAGAATCCTAGGTCGCTGGACATCACAAGCATACCATTTGTAACAATCTCAAAGACCTCCACCAAGCTCAAGCTAACGTCAGCTCTTCCCAGTTTTAGAGGGTCTTAATCGTCTGGCCTAAAAATACAAACGAGTCTATAACACCACTCTGAGTCTCTCCGGGCCATCAGTTCCAGATGCCCAGGTCAACCTGACCATCATCCCCCATCATCCCTTCCCCCTACCCCTTCTTCCTCTTCCTACTCATCCTGTGCATTAGGATGAGTAAAATTTCTGAACCATTAATGTACATTCTGTGCATTACAACTATTCCTTAGTACTTTTGGTTGTGGTGTATATGCCTGTAATATGTTGTACACAGAGAGCACAGATCAAAAGCTAGAGCATGATGCTAGCAACACCAAGGTCATTGATAAAAGGGGAAAAAAATTTTAAAAAAAAAAAAAAAAAAAAAAAAAATATATATATATATATATATATATACATATAAGAAAATCTTGAAAAATCTCTACCAAAAACAACTCAAATAATCAGCTGTAACTTAGAAATAAATAAATAAAATATACATTTATTCCATTATTTAGTATAATGGCATCACTGTGTTTAAAGTATCCATCAAATCATGATGAGGAAGGCTCTGAAAATGATAGTTGTTAAAAATCACTCATCAGACTTAGTGTTCCATAATTTACCCTTAAAAACAGACTCAGAAATGGAAAAGTGTCTTCAACCCTTCATTTGAACTCTTTAGTGTTGTGTAATATAGGAATAATAAGCACAATAAGCCACAACGGGTGGGTGTATAGTAGGCAGGAGGGTAAACTAGTGTGGTTTACTCTCTGATTGCTGATGGAGGACTTACCACATGAAAGCAGGCTTCTCCCTCAGGGAAAGGAATTGGTTCCTATTTAGCAATGAGAAAAAGGAGAAGACCCTTCAACCCATCCAACTGTGTGGCCCTACGCATTCGCCCACTTGAGAAGTTGATTCTTTCAGTGCCATATCAGACATGTCAGTTTTTACTTTATTAAGGTAATCTTTTCAAGCAATTTCTAGATCTCTTTGTTAAGAAGAGTCATGTCTCAAAGTTTTTGATAAGTATATTAGTATACTAAATATTAGTATAAACAGTTATTAGTTTCTCATAAATGTATTTTCCTAATTGTATCCATGGAACCATCATTGCAAGTTGATTTATTCAAAATGCAATGTTTAACATGGTTACACTTTATTTTGATGGTCCCCTTAGTCTATTGACTATAACTTTGCAACTACATGTCAACTAACTCTCATTTGAGTATAGGCTTATGTTAAGGTTAGGGTATGTAGAATGTTGACGTACTTGCAAAGTTGCTTATAGTCAGTTTGTCTGTTGGTGGACCATCAAAATAAAGTGTTAACATATATGTACAGTAGCTACTAATACTCTAATGACCACTAGTTGACATCATAGGCGGAGGTAAGGTGGGGGGGCTGGGGCCAATCATGATTTTGTCTGAGCTATAAATAAAATATAAAAATTAAATAATTTATATTTTCTCATTTTATTTGTATTATCTTATTATTTTATTGAACTGAATAAGTACGTTTTGGGCTAAATTAATTTCTATAATATTTAAGCCCCATCCTCGCAAACTTGTAGGCTACATGAGAGGGCTCTCTTTTCATTATTTTCCCGCTTTAGCAAGTTAGCTGAATAATGGAAATTCGTTGTATTTTTTAATAAACCTGTGAAAAAACATGTGGTGGACTGAGTCACCGTTGGCTGAATTGGACAGGCAATTTTCACATGAAGCGTTGCCCTCTAGCGTGGTGTGTGACGCAGTATTCAGTTGAGAAAAATGGCACCAATCCTCTACTAAGCATGTATGCCTTAAAGTGCGCCTGAACCGGAAGTTGCTGCCGACTTTATATCAGTGTAGTGACGTATTTCCAGCTGAAACTGAATATTGAATAGAGGTCATGTTTAAATTATTGCGCTCCTCCTCTCATCTCTCACTAATGGTTGGAGGGGTGTGTTTAAGTATATTCTGCCCAAGCCGTCAAACTGACGCCATCAGAGAAGGAATGCAATTCCAGAGCGGAAGCGAATGTTCAGATTTTGATTGAGAATTACGAATACAAACTATTTTTTTTCAGCTGATTAACTTGCACAGATTAATTGTTCACATCAAGACAATGTAGGCTAATAAAGTAAATAAAGTCAATTTTGATTTCATGCGGACTTTAAGCTTCACCCTCAGCTTGTCACAGCTGAAGTGGATCTTGTGAAATGTGCGATCGCATCTCATCACTTTTGAGAAGTAGGCTCAAGAGTGAAGCCCTGAAGTAGGCTATGGAAGGACAAATATCCAAACTTTTTCAGACTACTGCAGCTTGCACTGACGCTGCCTGTTGGTTCGGCTACATCAAAAATAAGTTTCTCAGTTATGAGGAGAATAAGAAACTTGCTCTGATTAGAGCCCTGGACCTGCATGGGCCTCAAATAGCCTGGCCCTGACCCGAGACGCTCAGACCCTAGCCAAGCCCATATCCGACAGCTTCTCTCAAAACAGCCTACAGTATACTACTATTTCAGCTATTAAAATAGTTCAGTTGTGTATGTAATGGCAAAGTGATTATATTTCGTTTGTTTTTTTTAAAAAGTTAATTTAGAAAAACGTTTGGAGCATTTTTTGTTCGTTAAATATAAGTTTTTGTTTTTAAAATAACGACCAAGCGGCCAGCGGCAGACAGTGACCCTATGTTTGATCAATTTAGCCTTCTTAAATAATCACGACTTGACTAAAATAAAATCTATAGATATAAAACAGTTCGAGCATATAACAATGTTTAAACGTTAAACCTAGATAAATGTGCGCTATATCCAATAGTTTGTGCGGCGAGTGGAAGCTAAAGCACACTTTGCAGGACATGGAGGCGCCAGCGCAATCACTTCCATTTTTTTCAGTGGATAGGCCTACGCTGTCATTTTTGCTCATAAAGGTAAGAGTAATACATCATTCGTAACTGTAAATGGTCTACTTTTAATTGTGTGCACTCACAACGTCAACAAAACGATGATAAAGAAAACAAACATGATGCGCTTTCTGCCATCTCGTCTTCAACAGGAGCTCTTCAAAAAAATTAACTGAAACTCAGCAAAAACATGCCTCACAGACATGATAAATATATCTATAGAAAGCTTTAAATTACTACTTAACGAAATAAAATAAATCAAAAACTCTTTCATTATAATCATAATCCGTAAAGATGCACTTCTCTCTAATGGCGCATCTAATGAGGTGATGGCGAATCAGGATCGGCAATGTCATCATTGTGACACCAACTCAGAAAACACTAGTTTATTATTAAATAATTAAAATATCTCCTTACTATTTCCCCCTGACACATTTATGGTAATTACTTTTGCCGGTGCTTTGCGGCAAACTTAAGCCTATTGCGTGCATTTGAACGCAGAACTGTTCAGCTACGCTGACGGCATACATGCTGCTGCTGCTGCTGGACACTGAACACCGTCGAGCCGCTCTTTACAGTCGCGGTAGCACGGTCTTGTGTTGTTTCCACCAGCGCGGCAATTTTTTCAACACTAATTGATGGATGTCTAAAATATAAAAATAAGGAGAAGCCTAAAACAGGCCCGGCCCGTGTCTGAACTATGACATAAAAATTGTCCCGAAGCCCAGCCCGAGGGGCGTAAAAAAGTCTGATTCAAGGGCTTTTAAAAAAGTCTGATTCAAGGGCATTTCAAGGGCTGAAATGCAGGGCTCTAGCTCTGATCTAGCACACAGAAAACGATTTGACTGAAAATTTATCAGAAGAGATGAAAGAAAAACAGTGGTCATGGCTAGTCTGCCAGTGGGTGCCCCACGCATAAAAGTGAAACTCCGCCTATGAATGTAATACAATGTAATACTTCCTTTTGTGTATATACTTTGTATATACTATATTTCTTAAAACAAAATGCTTAACATTTTTGTGTGCAACATGCATCAGGCAGTAAACTGGACTGTGGCTCGTCCGTAGACGTGACATCTGAGGCTGTGGCTAACTGTTGTGTAAAATGTCTGAAATATTCTGTAGCCATTGTGATATCCTCACACCGTGGTCCTCTTATATCTGCACCCTGTCCAAGATTATGTCAGAAATGAGTGGCCTTGAGGGGAGTGTGGAAATGTAATACTGTTGACACACCTCATTGTATTGCTTATTGTGTTTTGTCACTTCTGGGATATATTCAGCTTTATTTTTCTCCTTTGTGGAACCAGTTTCCATTCATTAGCTCCTTCATTAGCTCCTCTTCCTTCAAATACTGTGTAAGGGCACCATCCCTGTTTTGTCTAAACACCATTGACATTCACTGCCACTTCCGTAGATCCAGTGTAGCCTTTCTGAGTTGTCATCACCGCTAATTTCACTGTTTAGGCCTTCAGTTCATGCCAACATCGCATAATGACGGTACTAAAAATTGGTTCAGAACCACACGTTCTGCAGGCAAGAGGTATCTGTTATCTGGCTGTCACTGTCAGGGCTGTGTGTGTAGAACTTTCCAGCAGGTGTCACTATTATTTGCATATGTAAATTACAAATTATAGATGTTGTTATTATGTTCTGGGGTATTTGAAGAAATAGGTGTGTATATTTACCATCTTATTCTAAATGCAGGCACATTTATGTTATATTTCATATATGTTATAATCCTATTAGGTTACAGATATGTTTTATTGTCGTTCCTAGTCACCAGATTGTGTATCTAATATGCGTAGTTAGTCAGTGCGCATGCGCCATTTTTTTTCATTTTCATTCTGTTGTTGATCAGGACTGGTACGCTTACCGGTTTATAACCTAGCATCCTAAGTGATTAGTTAGCTGACAAGCTAAAATGTCACATATAACTAGCTGATAGGCTAGCGTAGCAGTAACATTCAGGCTACCTTGCTTGTAAATGATTATTGTGTATGTGTACACAATAAAAAGCTAAAGATGGCTTGAGTTGTATCCGCCGTGCTTGTCCTAAAACCCTTCCAGTGGGGAGTTTATTGACCTATAACAGGTAAATTAGTAAAAAACTTGACAGTTATAAACCGCCGTCGGAGCCGTGCTCGAGAATTCGCGGACACCGAGTGGAGAAGAAGCCATCGTTGATGACCGACGTCAGGATCGGAGACCCGTATTCTGAGAAGGAAGCGGCCGTTAACAACACCACTGCAATGGAGGAGCCGAAGCCAAGAGCTAACAGAACCGTTAAAGGGCTAAATAACTTCTACAACCGTGAGTAAGACTGTGTGGATAATAATAGCAGCGGAGCTAACAATGCAGCTACCAGACATAACAGCTGAGTTGAATCTTTTGAGTCGATTCTTCTGAACGATTCTTTTTGCTAAAAAGTGATTTTAGAGTTTCTGATCACTAAAATCAAGAGGAAAAAAGAGACAGAAATGGCAGATCTGTAGAGTTTAAAGCGCAAACGCTCAAACGCGCAACGAATCTTTACAACAAGAATGAACCGCCTTGAAGTTAGTGCTAGCCGTTTACGTGAAGTTGAGTTGTCAGAAGAGTTAGCGAAATTGAAGGACGATTATAACAAACTCCTTGATGTCAGTAATGAGTATGTTGACGCACAGAGCCAGATAGACCCGACAGGTGCCGACAGTGAGTCGCGGGACGCTGTGACGAGGAGAAATGCCAGTGAGCAAAAATTCCTTGAAACTGAGAGCAAGATCATGGAAATGCTGTGGTCTAAGTATGCAGGACCAGACATAGACGCTCTTGTAACACAGTTCAAGTCTGCTTTTGATCGAGCTGAGGCGCTTGGCACAAGTAAAGTGCCATGGACGCAGCAAAGGGTCGAAAGTGGTAAACTGGATAGGAAGCTCCATGAACTCAAGGAGGCTGTGTGCACTTGGAGAGATTATCGGCCACATGGAAGAGACAAATGGATGCTCTTTTTATCATTGAGAGAGGATAAAGAGCAACTCATGGATGGGTGGGCATACAGACATGAGAATGAGGATGAAGATAAGAGAGGCGATGATGCGGTCGGTGGGCACGTCATAGCTGAGATCGACAGCCTTACAGCTGTGAATAGCATCACCTTTACCCAACCATTCACCCTTGCCATTGCTACTCCACCTGTGAACAGTCAGCCTGCTGTTGTTAATCCGCCCATTGAGGGGCGGGGAACTGTATATACCACGAGCTCTCCTTCATTCATGTCTACAGACAGAGCAAGCATCTCTACCTGTATAGCTCGAGGTTCTATAGTCACTAGTCAACCTCAGAGCAGGTATGTCGCAGCTACCGTACACAATACCCCCCAACAAACGTTACAACCAATTCTGCAGTCAAGGAAGTCAGACAGTGGACTTGGTGTCAGTTTCACCTTACCTCCAACTCTAGCCAGCATGGCACAACTGCTGAGCGATCGTGCTACCGCCTGTCGATCTCAGCATGGGACAAAATAGTAGCATGCCATATAGTAGCCCTGGTTTGTACGCCGGTGGGGATAGCAGCTCTCAGTTGGCCCGACCAAAAATAAGGCTCACACCCATAAGCTTACCTAAATTCTCCGGGGACAGGAGCGGTTATTGGCGTTGGAAGGCTGAATGGGAAAGTATCCAGGCGCGGAACCTACGGGGTCAAGGGAATGCAAGAAACTTCACTTACTAGACAGTATAAGTGAGTCTGTGAAAAGTGAACTCAGGCTGTTGCGCTGCATAGATGCAAACGATATCTTCAGGGAAATGGAGAACCGTTATGGTGACAAAGCACAAACAGCCGAAGAGATTGTGTTGGAGCTTCAATCATGACCTGCTGTAAACAAACATCAGCCTCGAGAGACGTTAGAGTTGATTCTAGCAGTGGAGAGGGCAGTATTGGACCTCACAGACCTGGGGTGTGAAGATGCTGTACGGAATCAGCTGGTGATTCGGTCTTTGGAGAGCAAACTCCCTGATGTTATGAAAAGAGAGTGGCTCATGTGTGTGAGAAAACCTGTGAACGACGTTCATCCTGGAAACCATTTCGACAGGCTTTTGATGTTCCTGGATGACCAAAAGTCGTTGCTCGTGAGACTGGAGCAGTTGCTACCCAGCAAACCATGGCCTGCTAATGCTCCCGAGAGATCAAGCCACCGGGAGAAACCAGGTGACAGATGGAGAGAGAAGAAGTCGTTCACTAAGACTTCAGCAAGTGAAGTAAAAAGGGACTCCAAGCTGTTACCATGTGCCGTGTGTGATGGAGATCACGGAGGTAAACTGTTTTGTTGTAACACTTTCAGAAAAGCCAATCTGTCAGAGAAGAGATCTCAAGTAAAAAAGGTAAAAGCATGTACAAAGTGCTTGGATGTTCACGGAGTCGAGAGTGACTGCACTCTAAAGTTTCTCTGTCTGAAAGAAGAGTGTAAGAAAGGCGACACTCCAGCAGACCACCACTATTTCCTTTGTCCTAAAGCATCAACAAAGAAAGACGCTGGTAGGAGAGAAAACAAAGCAGAGGAAAAGAGGGGAACTCGAGGTCCGACAGAGGAGCAAGTGTTCGCCGAGTTGGGACTGACTCCCTACCAGTTGGAGGCTGTCCGCAGAGCCTGTACTAACAAGGCAACGTCGATAGTGTATTCTGGCAAGAGTCTGATAGAACAGAGTGGCTTGAAAGAACATTCAGTCCTCATGATGCTCGTGCCTGTCACGACAAAGAGAGGAGACAGCCTTGGAGCTTTGGTCGATCTCGCTTCTGACACAAATTATATTACACACCAAGCTGCGGAAAGGCTCAGACTGACCGGTGACCCGATCTCCCTTGTCGTGTATGGTGTTGGTACGATGAAGGTGAAAGTTGATACAAAAAGGTATCTCTCGTGAAAATAAAAGTGTGGACCTCCCGAGGAACCCTGAAACCCCATGAGATGATTTGCTATGGGATGGAAGACATCGCCAAAGTGGATCGAGAGGTGAAATTGGAGCGGCTAGAGCAGTTTTTCCCTGAAGTGGAGCCGGGAGTACTGGCCCGCCCAAAGAAGATCGATCTATTAATCAGCACTCGTGAAGGCCAATTAGCTCTGCAAAGACTGCAAAGGGTCAGCGATCTAGTGTTGTGGGATGGTCCTCTGGGCAAGTTCGTGAGTGGTGTGCATCCAGACCTCTTTGAAGAAGTGGAGGTAGCTGCTTGGCGGTCGAAGACTCACTTTGCTCATTCAATGAGAACGGTAGCCTTCAAGGTTGAAGAACACTTTGTGGGAAGGCCAGGAAGCCATTTGGAGCAAGAAAACAGAGTAGAAGTTCGAATGACAGCAGCGTGCAATAAAGAGGTCCTTGAGTGGCTAAAGTGGGACAGCATCGGTGCTGCCTGTGACCCAATCTGTGGAGGATGTCGCTGTGGAAAGTGCTCGCCGGGAGGAAAGGAGATGTCCCTGGTTGATGAGAAAGAGCTGGAGATAATAAAGGAAGGTCTAACCTTCAGGGAGAGAGACGCTCACAGCGATCAGCCCCACTGGGATGCGAAGTACCCCTGGAAGGAAAACCCAGTCTCTCTTCCTAACAACTGAAAGGCTGTGGAAGCAACGTTCCTGAGGACTGAGAAGCGGCTCACGAGAGACCCTCTGTGGAAAGAGGCTTACCTGAGGCAAGTCCATGAGATGGTAGGGAGGGGAGCTGCTGTTAAGCTCACTAAAGATGTTATGGACAGCTGGAAAGGTGCTGTGTGGTGGGTGAGTCACCTAACCGCCCCAAACCCCCATTCAGTGACCACGCCAGTACGACTCGTCTGGAATAGCAGCCAGGAATTCGGAGGAGTTAGCATGAATAGCATTCTGCTCAAAGGTCCAGATGTTTTGAATACCATCAGGGCGGTGCTTCTCAGATTCCGGGAAGGAGAACATGCGGCCATCGGAGACATCACCAAGATGTATAATTCGATTTGGCTGGAGGAACAAGAAGTCCATGTACATCGATTCCTGTGGAGAGACTCACCGGGGGATGAGATTGAGGATTACGCTGTCGCGAGGGTGAACATGGGGGACAAACCTGCTGGGTGTATTGCGCAGGTTGCCATGCGAGAGACCGTGAAGTTACCCCAGTTCTCTAATATGAAGGAGGAAAGAAGGGTCATCGAGGAAGGCTCCTATGTCGATGATCTCCTCACGTCCCACAATGACCCACACCATCTAAACAAAATTCAAGAGGGAGTGGAGAAAATACTGAAAGCAGGTGGCTTCTACCTCAAGCCTTGGATCCGGTCTGGTCAAAGTGGGAGGAGAGACGGGACAGAGTCCAAGCCAGTGACTCTGACGTTGCCTAACCAGTTAAGGGAGGGAGATAATAAAGCCCTGGGGTTTGGTTACCTTGTGCAAGAGGACAAACTCTTTGGAATGGTCTCCATCAACTTCTCCAGAAGGAAGAAGAAGATGAGAACTGAGATTGACCTCACTGAAGAAGAAGTGGAAGAAAAACACCAGAGCCACTTACTCATCGAGTTCTACTGAGCCAAGTCGCTGGTCTGTATGACCCGATCGGTTTAGTAACTCCTGTGAAACAGAAAGGAGTAATCCTTGTGAGAAGAGCCTTCCAGGAAGCTGGTAAGCTTACTAAAGATACCTGGGATGAACCTCTGTCTGACAAGCTCAGAAGAAAGGCAATTGAGTTGTTCAAGGAGTACGCTCGTCTGAGTAGCATCAAGTTCTACAGAAGCCTTACGCCTTCTGGCTGGAAGGGTAGACCCTGGGGAATCACGTTTTCTGAGTCCTATGGCGCAGTGCTGTACTTGCGATGGGAGACGTCAGATGGTGTGGTCACTCGGCTGGTAGAGTCAAAGGCCAAGTTAACTCCTCTCAACCAGAAAGGTGACGCAGTCAAGGCTGAGGTATGTGGAGCTGTCTTTGCCACACGTCTGAAGGGATACGTGTTGAAGCATGGACGATTGGATGTGGAGAAGTGGTATCATTTCATTGACAGTCAGACGGTGCTTTGAGCCATCCAGAGAGAGAGCTATGGGTTCCAGACATTCTTTGCGCACCGAATTGGGGAGATTCAGAAGGCTGGAGCTGTAACTAACTGGTGGTGGATACCAGGCGAGGTCAACGTCGCTGATCTAGTCATGAGAGGGTGCTCTCCTGAACTGCTGGGTGAGGATCCTGTGTGGCAGAAAGGTCCCGAGTTTCTGTCTAGTCCAGTCGAGAATTGGCCCATAAAGTTCGCTTCAGAAGTGGCAACTGATGCTAAGGAGGTGGTAAACAGACTCCAGAAAAAGGCCTTTTCAGCAGTCCTTACCAGAGTTCAAGCCAAGAAATTGTTAAATCCTGGCAGCCCTGGTGGTGAAGATCCAATAGTCACAGATGGAGTTAGCGGGGCTTCAGTGTCCTCAGAAAATGGGATGAAATTGACCTTAACTGAGACTAAGGAGAAGGAGACTCTGTGGGGAGCCGCGCTCACAGACCAAGTGGATCCGACAAGGTGCAGTTCTCTTACTAGACTTTGTAGAGTAGTTGGTTATGTCCGCAGAGCTGTAAAGAAGTGGTTGGCCCGTGTAGGCAGGGCCTCCAAGCCAGCAAAGTGGGAGGCCGTATTGACAGTAAAGGAAAGCAAAGCTGCATTCTAAGACCTGTGCTTAGCCGCTCAGAATGGAGTTACGTTTCCTGTGATGACGCTAAACAGACTCGTTGTCAGCAGGGATGAGGCTTCAGGGCTCCTGAGATGTCATGGTAGAATCCAGGCTTTGACCCAGGAAGAGATTGGTGTACCCTTAGTTCCCTACAAGGCGTGGATCAGCACTCTTCTCACAAGAGAGGCCCATGAAGCTAACCATGAAGGGGTTGCTGGCACACACCTCCGTGTGAGATCTAAAGCATGGGTGATGATGGGTTCAAGGATTGCCAGAAATGTCATTGATTTTTGCATGCATTGTCGGAAGATCAAAGCGAGATTGTGCAAACAGGTGATGGGTGAACTTCCCCTTGAACGGACTAAACCAGCCGCACCATTCGAGTTTACGACGTTAGACCTTTTTGGTCCCTATGTTGTTAAAGATACTGTAAGACAAAGAACGAAGATGAAAATCTGGGGTGTGGTGTTCAGCTGTATGGCTTCAAGAGCAGTACATGCTGACATTGTGGAAGATCTGTCAACGGAAGGATTCCTGAAAGCGTACCAGCACTTCACAGCTCTTAGGGGTCACCCAAGAAAGCTCAGGTCGGACCAAGGGACCAACTTTGTGGGCGCCAGACCAGTATTGCAGGAGCTTTATGAGTTCCTAAGTAACATCGACAAGGATCAGGTCCAGAAGAGAGCGGTAGTTAGAGGAACCAACTGGACGTGGGTGTTTCACCCGGCGGACTCTCCCCATCGGAATGGAGCAGCTGAGGCAGCAGTTTGTGTACTCAAGAGAGCGTTAAGTAGTGTTGGTAAGGAATGTAATCTGACAGTGCTGGAATTCCAGACTCTTCTGTACCTGGCTGCTAATCTGTCAAATGAGAGACCTATCGGTGCCAAAGCTCAGGTACAAGATGAGACCGTGGAAGTAATTACTCCCAACTCACTTCTGCTCGGCCGCGCAGGACCCAATGGGGGCTCCCGATGGTTTGAGTATCCAACTTACCCCGTCGTGCATCTGAGAGCAATCCAGATTGAGGTTGATAAGTTCTGGAAGCGGTGGAGCCAGTTGGCAGGTCCAAACCTCTACATCCACCAGAAGTGGCACGTGCCTGCTAGAAATGTTGCAGTGGGTGATCTGGTATGGTTAGCTGATCAGAATGCGCTGAGGGGCCAGTTTAGGTGTTTTACCTCAGTTTTAGGTCGAGTCGTGGAGGTGTGTCCTGATGCGAGGGGTGTAGTACGAGATGTGAGAGTGACAACATGTCGAAGTTGTCCAGTTTCCAACGGACAGTCCAAGAGAAACCTAGGTGAGGAGAACTATCCCTCCACCATCCTCTACAGGGATGTTAGGAGGTTGGTGGTTCTGCTTCCAGTGGAGGAGCAATAAAGGATCCCCACCATGGTGTGTTTCGGTGAATAAAGGATCCCCACCAGGGTGTGTTTCGGTGAAGGATCGTGACTTTCCCCGCTACCATCCTCCCCGAGGCGGGTGGTGTGTTTCGGTTAAGGAGATCGTAATGTCATCACGGATAATGTGTGTTGTTTTGGACATTAAAACTTCCTTGAAGATATAGTTATTCATGTTGTAACATAATACGTTCATATCCAAGTATGCGATGTTATTTGCATGGTCATGGAGAGGATTTCATATTTAGAAGTGAATTGTGGTCATGGTGGCCTACTTGGATTTTAGAATCAGTAGGCCAAGTGGGAGGTGTAGAACTTTCCAGCAGGTGTCACTATTATTTGCGTATGTAAATTACAAATGATAGATATTGTTATTATGTTCTGGGGTATTTGAAGAAATAGGTGTGTATATTTACCATCTTATTCTAAATGCAGGCACATTTATGTTATATTTCATATATGTTATAATCCTATTAGGTTACAGATATGTTTTATTGTCGTCCCTAGTCACCAGATTGTGTATCTAATATGCGTAGTTAGTCAGTGCGCATGCGCCGTTTTTTTTTTTCATTTTCATTCAATTAATTTGCAAGGCAGAATCAGAAACTCATGTAATTTATGCACAAGAGTTTTATTAACTAAACACTAACACAAACTAGTCTGACAAACAAACAAACAAACAAACAATCACTCATACATGGGAAAGGGCAAATGATGCTTGATGGATGAAGCCATCAGGAAAAAAACTGAGAATGAAGCTATGAAAAGAGTCAGTTAACCACCTGAGTGAAACCATCAGCGCCATTTTAGAACGGGGTATACAGCTTATACTAAACCTCTGTTTCGTTTAGTTAAATGTACGATACTTGCATTGCCTTGGCCTGGAACGAGCGTACGGATGCAGTCTTGGATGAAAGTCTTGATGGTTTGGCGGTTCGGTGGTGTAGGAGTCGCGATCACCTTCTTCTGGGTTTGAAACAGACTTAAGAGTTGCAGAAGCATTCTAGCTCACATCCTCATCTTCTCAGAGTCTAACAGAACCGCAGACTGACTGGCTATGTGTTGGAGCCCACCGGGTACGCCCGCACCAGCTCAGGCTCTCCACATGGGCCGCAATCAGAAGGTCTTAGCAGAAGACTTAGCAGAAGAAAAACATGGGCGGAATTGTGCGTGAGCCTTTTAAGGTCTGAGAAGATTCACGCCTCTCAGGATGGGCTTGTCCAATGAGAAACCTGAAATTCCAAGCGGGAGGTTGGAAATACTGGGGAGTTTTATGACCCTTTGTGTGAGAGCATGGTAATTTGCATATGGAACTTGATTGGGTGTTGATGCAAAATTACTAAAGATTCTTAGAACACTAATATATTGCCTATGTACCGACATAATATACACTCTCGTTTAGATCATCAGAAGACAAATTCAAAGAGAACAAACATGGTATCGGTGGGGTTATGTTAACTAGTGATCTATCATAACACACACACAAAACAGTATACAATTCAAAAGACAATATACAAGAACAGAACACAATGTCCTGAGGAGATGTGTGTTCATTCACAGAAAGGTTTTTCTATGAATTAATTAGAGAAGAGTCAATTTTTATGGCCATTGGGTGTCTTTCCTAAGAGTAAATGAATTGTGAGTTTCTCTGCCCGCATTCCTTTGGGCAATAAAACCAGTGATATCAGCATTGGTTGCCATGGAACCAGAGGCCTGTTCTGCCTTTCTGAGGTGTTAGATGCATTTCGGGGGAAGGGTCCATAGACCCTCATAAGGCCCTTTCGCACCGCTTTAGTTCCAGAACTAAACGTACGGTACTAAAGTACTGGGACGATTTTGCGCGAACTATTCACAGTGGACATGGAAAGTCGACATATACGTAAAGCGATTGAAAGAACGGAAAGGAGGACTAAGAATCTCCAACGACAACTGGCAGTGCTACATTTGATACAAGTGCCTTCAATTCAGCGTCCGTCCATCTATCGCTGTTCTCCATACTTGAGAAATAAGTTGACTTGCTTACAGTATGTTTACACGGAGTTTTAAATCATGGCGCGTGAGGGCGTTTTCGTACACGTTTGGCCAATCAATGTCTACTTACGTCACGATTCGTACCAGTTGTGCTGGTTAGACCCTGCTCCGGAGTAGGAGCTAATTTGGTTCTCGAAAAAGGCAGTCCGGTACTAAAATCGCTCCCAGTTCCGGAGGTGCGAACACGCCGAAAAGTGGGTAGTTCCACAATTAGTTCTGGTACTATGAAAAGGTTCCTGCGGTGCGAAAGGCCCCATTGTTGGTTTGCTGACTGAGGGGTGTTACAGAGTATTTGGTAAATATAACTGAAAAATTGTGTGTCTGATTGGTCCAGACGCTACATTGACATCACAGTATAGAATTTTATTAAAAAAAAAATTTCTGTCTCACTGTGATAAGAAGCAACATGGAACCACAGAAGCTAACTGTTTCAAACACAAATTATGTTATATAGTGATTCTGGAGCAAAACATGATATTAGTCTCATAAATTGTCATGTTTGACACTATGTTAAGCAAACATACTACCTATCCCTGTTACCAGGAGCAACTGTTTTATGACAAAGTTTGAAAAGGACATTCATGTATAAGATTATGTGATTGTTTTTAAGAATGGCAGGGTGACCAGATTTCTCATGGTGGAATATGGGACGGATGGGCAATATGACCACAATATGAGAAAACGTATATCTTGATATCTATATGATATTCATATATATAATTATTTTTGTTACATAAAAAAGAACAGAAGCAAATCACAAACCATAAGACATACGATAGAGATACAAATGAAATACACTTGTTTTTCAAATGCAGTGGGTTTATTTAACATGTATACATTTATTTAACATATTTTGTTGTTTAATTAACATTTATGACACAGACAGGTATTTAATTTGGCTGCTGTCCCTTTAAGACAGAATGCATGGATGTATACTGACATATATCCGGTTTTCACCCACCCGCTTACATTCACTTAAGCCATAACCAACTGTATTTACTCCACACGATGGACATTTTGACAACTGTATGTGTATTTGACAATTCAGGCGCAAGGAGATTAGGAGAATCGACCGCACTCTGTCTGAGAGAACTCACACTTTTATGCGTGGGGGGACACCCACTGGCAGACGAGCCATGAGCACTTTTTTATATGTTCCACATTTCATGTATTTATGTAACACATATTCTACATTAAAAATACTTTTAAAATGAACAATAACTGCTGTACAAAGAGTAAAAAAAAACATAGGGCCTACCTAATGCAGAAAAGCCGCCTCTTTTTCCGAATTGCGCAGATGACAACTATCTTTCTTCTATCTTTCTTCTTTCTTCTATCTTTCATGAGGCCGGGCCTCGGGCCTGTTTTAGGCTTCTCCTTATTTTTATATTTTAGACATGCATCAATTAGTGATGAAAAAAAATTGCCGCGCTGGTGGAAGCAACACAAGACCGTGCTACCGCAACTGTCAAGAGCGGCTCGAAGGTGTTTAGTGTCCAGCAGCAGCAGCATGCATGCCGTCAGCGCAGCTGAACAGTTCTGCGTTCAAATGCACGCAATAGGCTTAAGGGCAGACGAGCCATGAGCACTTTTTTATATGTTCCACATTTCATGTATTTATGTAACACATATTCTACATTAAAAATACTTTTAAAATGAACAATAACTGCTGTACAAAGAGTAAAAAAAAACATAGGGCCTACCTAATGCAGAAAAGCCGCCTCTTTTTCCGAATTGCGCAGATGACAACTATCTTTCTTCTATCTTTCTTCTTTCTTCTATCTTTCATGAGGCCGGGCCTCGGGCCTGTTTTAGGCTTCTCCTTATTTTTATATTTTAGACATGCATCAATTAGTGATGAAAAAAAATTGCCGCGCTGGTGGAAGCAACACAAGACCGTGCTACCGCAACTGTCAAGAGCGGCTCGAAGGTGTTTAGTGTCCAGCAGCAGCAGCATGCATGCCGTCAGCGCAGCTGAACAGTTCTGCGTTCAAATGCACGCAATAGGCTTAAGTTTGCCGCAAAGCACCGGCAAAAGTAATTACCGTAAATGTATCAGGGGGAAATAGTAAGGAGATATTTGCTCGTGACATCTCGCTGCTCCATTGGACGGATTTGACACGTGCTTCAGAACGCGGTCACGCAAGGGCGTTCCCAAAGCGACTCGACGCAGCGTCTCATTCCCTCGGGGAACCATGGTTACATACGTAACCTAGAGACGTTATTTACTAATAAACTAGTGTTTTCTGAGTCGGTGTCACAATGATGACGTTGCCGATCCTGACTCGCCATCTCCTCATTAGACGCGCCATTAGAGAGAAGTGCGTCTTTACGGATTATTATTATAATGAAAGAGTTTTTGTTTTTGATAAGTTTTTTTTTGTTAAGTAGTAATTTAAAGCTTTCTATAGATATATTTATCATGTCTGCAAGGTATGTATTCGCTGAGTTTGTTCATTTTTGTGCAGCGCTCCTGTTGAAGACGAGATGGCAGAAAGCGCATCATGTTTGTTTTGTTTAGACCCTTTACAGTTACGAATTATGTAATACTCTTACCTTTAAGAGCAAATATGACTGCGTAACCCTATCCACTGAAAAAAATGCAAGTGATTGCGCTGGCGCCTCCATGTCCGGCAAAGCGGAGTTCCCTTTAAAATCTTAAATGATTCCCTTTGAGCTAAATTGACCTGTTTCCCTTACAGCGCGCTTTAGCTTCCACTCTCCGCACACACTCGAGGGCAACGCTTCATGTGAAAATCGCCTGTCCAATTCAGCCAGCAGTGAGTCCACCACATTTTTGTTGACTTCTATTCAATATTCCGTTTCAGCTGGAAATACGTCACTACACTGAAATAAAGTCCGCAGCAACTTCCGGTTCATGCAAACTTTAAGGCATACATGCTTAATAGAGGACTGGTGCCGTTTTTCTCACAACTGAATATTGCCTCACACGCCACACTCGAGGGCAACGCTTCATGTGAAAATCACCTGTCCAATTCAGCCAGCAGTGACTCAGTCCACCACATATTTGTTCACGGGTTTATTAAAAAATACAACGAATTTCCATTATTCAGTTAACTTGCTAAAGCGGGAAAATAATGAAAAGAGAATCCTCTCATGTAGCCTATCGCGACAAGTTAAGAATCATGATGAGTCGCGGCTTGCGAGGATGTGGCTTAAATATCCTAGAAATTAATTTAGCCCAAAACGTACTTATTCAATCCACTAAAATAATAAGATAATACAAATAAAATAAGAAAATATTAATTATTTAATTTTTATATTTTATTTATAGCTCAGACAAAATCATGATTGGCCCCAGCCCCCCCACCTTACCTCCGCCTATGATGTCAACTAGTGGTCATTAGAGTATTAGTAGCTACTGTACATATATGTTAACACTTTATTTTGATGGTCCACCAACAGACAAACTGACTATAAGCAACTTTGCAAGTACGTCAACATTCTACATACCCTAACCTTAACATAAGCCTATACTCAAATGAGAGTTAGTTGACATGTAGTTGCAAAGTTATAGTCAATAGACTAAGGGGACCATCAAAATAAAGTGTAACCATGTTAAACATTGCATTTTTTCTGTTGAAGAATATTTAGCTCACATCAATTAAATAATATTAGCCTCACAGGAAACACTTAAATAACACTCAACACTGAGTAAGATACTGGGTAGATCTTAAATAAACAATGTCAAGATATGATACAGTCCATTATACTGTAAATGAAGTAGATTTAATATGGTGTTCATTGTGTGTCAAATAATCATATTCTTAAAAGTTATAACCACAAATATGTAAGTATTATGATGCATTATAATTGTTGTTATAATTATTCATGAGCTGATATAACATATTATAAGTTTTTTATAATGCATTATGCATTCTAAATCAACTACTGATACTAAATCAAAACTGCATAACCGTGGAAGTTTTACACTTAATATCGACGATTCTGTTATCTCTACTACTTCTCAGGTTGAGAGTCTGGGTGTCATCCTTGACAGCACTCTGTCTTTTGAGGCACATGTAAATAATATTACACGGTCAGCATATTATTATCTGCTAAATATCAATCGTCTTCGACCATCTCTTTCTGCTAATGGTACTGCTGTCCTTGTGCATGCATTAGTTATGTCTTGAATTGATTACTGTAATTCTCTTCTCAGTGGTGTTTCACAGAAACTTATTCATAAACTTCAGATGGTTCAGAATTCAGCAGCTCGGACCATTACACGAACACCGCTTCAACTGCAGACTACAGCTCCGCGTCGCCAGCCAACGCCCAATCACTGGCTTCCCAAGACTGAACCTCCAGCCAATCAGCAACCTCGGGAAACTCCTTTCAGCAGACAAGGAAGGGAACCCCCGACACAGAAACGCAAGTACCTCCAGAGAGCTGAACTGGTGCATTTAATCTCAATTTTAACCTCATTGAGGAACTCAGTGCGAGGGTTAATTAAGTGATTGATGGTTGTTCAGATCTATGCAATTGCACATATTGCTGTAAACTTGGGATTTCACATTTTCATTCTCTTAAACTAATTATTTCCTCACTTTCTCTCTTTCTGCAACTTGTGTGTGAATGCGTGTGTTAGATTAGTTTATATGTCTTAGATTTATTCAATAAAGCCTTATTTATATTGAAAAGAGAAGTATCTTGTGTTTTGTGCTCACAAGTTAATGTCTTAAACTGCCGATCTTGTTACATGTGCTAATTAATAGTGTTTTCACTATATTTTGGATATAAATATCCATTGCAGAATTGATGTCATACGGCTCGTTCACTGACTCGCTGGCCGTCTCAGTGATCAGCTGTAAAACAGTGATTCTGTCCTAATTCCCTTACATATTAATGGTGGAGTTCCCTTTAAAATCTTAAATGATTCCCTTTGAGCTAAATTGACCTGTTTCCCTTACAGCGCGCTTTAGCTTCCACTCTCCGCACACACTCGAGGGCAACGCTTCATGTGAAAATCGCCTGTCCAATTCAGCCAGCAGTGAGTCCACCACATTTTTGTTGACTTCTATTCAATATTCCGTTTCAGCTGGAAATACGTCACTACACTGAAATAAAGTCCGCAGCAACTTCCGGTTCATGCAAACTTTAAGGCATACATGCTTAATAGAGGACTGGTGCCGTTTTTCTCACAACTGAATATTGCCTCACACGCCACACTCGAGGGCAACGCTTCATGTGAAAATCACCTGTCCAATTCAGCCAGCAGTGACTCAGTCCACCACATATTTGTTCACGGGTTTATTAAAAAATACAACGAATTTCCATTATTCAGTTAACTTGCTAAAGCGGGAAAATAATGAAAAGAGAATCCTCTCATGTAGCCTATCGCGACAAGTTAAGAATCATGATGAGTCGCGGCTTGCGAGGATGTGGCTTAAATATCCTAGAAATTAATTTAGCCCAAAACGTACTTATTCAATCCACTAAAATAATAAGATAATACAAATAAAATAAGAAAATATTAATTATTTAATTTTTATATTTTATTTATAGCTCAGACAAAATCATGATTGGCCCCAGCCCCCCCACCTTACCTCCGCCTATGATGTCAACTAGTGGTCATTAGAGTATTAGTAGCTACTGTACATATATGTTAACACTTTATTTTGATGGTCCACCAACAGACAAACTGACTATAAGCAACTTTGCAAGTACGTCAACATTCTACATACCCTAACCTTAACATAAGCCTATACTCAAATGAGAGTTAGTTGACATGTAGTTGCAAAGTTATAGTCAATAGACTAAGGGGACCATCAAAATAAAGTGTAACCATGTTAAACATTGCATTTTTTCTGTTGAAGAATATTTAGCTCACATCAATTAAATAATATTAGCCTCACAGGAAACACTTAAATAACACTCAACACTGAGTAAGATACTGGGTAGATCTTAAATAAACAATGTCAAGATATGATACAGTCCATTATACTGTAAATGAAGTAGATTTAATATGGTGTTCATTGTGTGTCAAATAATCATATTCTTAAAAGTTATAACCACAAATATGTAAGTATTATGATGCATTATAATTGTTGTTATAATTATTCATGAGCTGATATAACATATTATAAGTTTTTTATAATGCATTATGCATTCTAAATCAACTACTGATACTAAATCAAAACTGCATAACCGTGGAAGTTTTACACTTAATATCGACGATTCTGTTATCTCTACTACTTCTCAGGTTGAGAGTCTGGGTGTCATCCTTGACAGCACTCTGTCTTTTGAGGCACATGTAAATAATATTACACGGTCAGCATATTATTATCTGCTAAATATCAATCGTCTTCGACCATCTCTTTCTGCTAATGGTACTGCTGTCCTTGTGCATGCATTAGTTATGTCTTGAATTGATTACTGTAATTCTCTTCTCAGTGGTGTTTCACAGAAACTTATTCATAAACTTCAGATGGTTCAGAATTCAGCAGCTCGGACCATTACACGAACACCGTTGAATGAGCATATTACTCCAGTTTTAAGGCACCTTCATTGGCTTCCAATTAGATATCGAATTCAATTTAAGATTTTACTTTTCACTTATAAGGCTCTTCATAATCTAGCACCTTCATATCTGAGTGAACTTCTTCATGTGTATTCACCTACCCGATTCTCTCAGGTCTTCTGCTTCTGTGACTCTTGTTGTACCATCTTTATGTTTGACTACCACCGGAAGTAGAGCCTTTAGTTGTATTGCTCCAACGATTTGAAATACTCTACCTCAGGACATACGGAATAGTTTTAGTTTCTGAATTTTTAAATCATGTCTCAAAACTCATTTTTTTAGATTAGCCTATCCTGATTGATTTAGTTATGTTATTGGGTATTGCTTTTTTTGTGTTATTGTTTATTGTGTTGTATTGTTTTTTTCCCTTCTGTTTTAATTATGTATTTTATTATTGTAAGGTGTCCTTGAGTGTCTTGAAATGTGCCCATAATTAAAATGAAATATTATTATTATTATTATTCATTATAATGCCTTAAGAATACCCTTATAATGTATTATAAATATGGGCTTCATAGAAACTGTTACCATTTTTTCTTACTATCTATTTATCTACACTCTTAAAAATAAAGGTGCTTCACGATGCCATAGAAGAACCTTTTTGTCTAAATGGTTCCATAAAGAACCTTTAACATCTGAAGAACCTTTCTGTTTCACAAAAGGTTCTTTGTGGCGAAAGAAGGTTCTTCAGATTATAAAAAGGTAAGAAAGAGATGGTTCTTTAAAGAACCTTTGACTGAATGGTTCTTTGTGGAACCAAAAATGGTTCTTCTATGGCATCGCTTGATGAACCTTTTGAAGCACCTTTATTTTTAAGAGTGTATCTATAACTATCTATGACTCTGGCTGTTCAAACCAGATGTGACAAGACGTTTCTGATCTACATGTTATGGCGCGACTGCCAACCCCAGGGAGTTAATCTGTAGGCTAAGAACATTTCAAAAGAATCATGTAATCATAATTGGGAAAATTGTTGTTAGATGGCTAGGATAGCACTTAAACTTTGAAACTGCTAGTTAACTTTCTTTTTCTGCTCAAGATGAGAAAGTTTTTATTATTGTAGCTACATTGTTTTTAGTAGATACTGCTTTTTTCTTTTTTTCTTTTTTGGAATATACAAAATACAATGAAAGAGCAATATTAATAAATCTATACATTCCTTTTTTCTATTAACAACTACTAAGGGTGGACACAAACATAAACAGTCACAACCCTCAGTAAACCCAAACCCCACCCACCCCAAAGGAGGAGAATGAAACAAGTACATTTTCAAAAAATAAATAAAATTACAAAACAAATGGACAATTATACAGAATTAAATATAACAGAAAAAATGAACAAGAGACTACACAGAACTATTAAAATTAAATTAACAATTAAACAATTAAAAATACATTACAAATCAGTAAATATAAGTGGCGTCGAATATTATAATTGTCTCCCCCTAATGAAACCAGTCTGATCTTCAGAGATTATTTTAGGAAGACAGGGATTCAGACGGCAAGCCAGCACCTTGACTAATAATTTAACATCTGAATTTAACAAACTAATAGGCCTCCAACTGCCACATTCAACTGGGTTCTTATCACGCTTAAGTATAAGCGAAATAGAAGCCTGAGTGAGTGTTAAGGGAAGAGAGCCATTGATTAAAGAATCATTGTACATGTCTAACAATAAAGGTGCTAGTTGATTGGTAAACCTTTTATAAAAATCAATCGTAAAGCCGTCCGGACCTGCTGTCTTACCATTTGATAAGCTGAAGACCTTTCAAAATCTCATCTAACTGTAGAGGCTTATCAAGATCATCAGCTACAGCTGCATCAATACGAGGAATATCTAGACTGTCTAAAAAATTATCCATGATGGAATCATCCCCAGGAGGTTCTGATTTATAAAGGTTGGAATAATAAGAGAAAAAAACATAATTGATATCAGAGGGATTTTTAGTTAAAGAGCCAGAAGAATCATAGATCTGAGTAATTAGACGAGAGGCAGCTAGTCCCTTACGCTGGGATGCCAGTAATCGACCAGCTTTGTCTCCATACTCATAATAAGTAGCCTTAGTTCTTCGAAGCATAAATTCAGCATTCTTTGTACTAAGCAAATCAAATTCCGTTCTTAACTCCAACTTCTTTGCGTACAGCTCAGGAGTAGGATTATTAAGAAGCTGCCTGTCAATCTCAACAATGGAATTAACCAGGTCTTGTAATTTTAGTTTTCTTTGCTTGTACTTATAACCCATATATGAAATAACATGACCTCGAATTACCACTTTGAATGTTTCCCATAATAAAGAGGGTGAAACGGATTCTGACTTATTAGTCTCAATAAATACATCAATATTATTAGTGATATCATCTGATAATAATAGATACTGCTTTTAAGTAAAATGTTAAAATAGCATAGATTTCAGGAGGAATTCCCTGAACAGAAACGTCTCAGGTTACGTATGTAACCATGGTTCCTCTACGGAACGAGACACTGCGTCGGAAAACACTTCGGGAACGCCTTCTGTGACCACACTCTGAATCACATGTGAAATCAGTCCAATAGCTGAGCGGAACGTCACGGGCGGGTGACGACATGACCAGGAAGCTATAAAAGCATGTGCGGCGGAGTCGGCGTCAGCTTCAGGAATGAGGCAAGCACCGGCAGGGATGCCGGAAGTATGGCACCGAGACGCAGCATCTCGTTCCCTCGAGGAACCATGGTTACATACATAACCTGAGACGTTCCTCTTCAGGAACTCGAGCTGTGTCGGAAAACGCTTCGGGAACGAGAATGTCCATGCCGCCAGACTTCCAAGTCTCTGCCAAGTGTGGCAGCTTGCACAGATAGGGCGAGAGAACAGAAGAGCCAGGAGTGGCTCGCATGTCTAGACCGTTGAACCTGACGAAGGTAAGGGGCGTGGACCAACCCGCTGCGTTGCAGATGTCCTGCATAGACACACCTGCTAAAAAAGCCTTAGAGGCCGCCACACTTCGAGTAGAATTAGCCTTGACCCCTAGTGGCGAGGGGAGATCAGAGGACTCATAAGAGATGGAGATGGCATCCACTATCCACCGGAGGGTCTCTTTCGTTGCTGGAAGACCTCTCTTAGGGGGACCGTAGCAAACAAGGCTCCCTGAAGGGAGGAGGACTGAAGGCCTGAAGTACAATTGGCTGCGGTGCAGATGAGGGGACGGCAGCACCGCGAGGAACGCTGGCGAAGGCTTCCTCCTCGAAGAGAGCCCTCCGGGAGCGAAGCAAATCCCGCAACCTATAACGTGGCTTGCTCTCGCCCTTGAAATGCTTAGTTTTAGCGTGAGCCTTAGACATAGCTGGAGCTTATGAACTTATTCACAATTGACAGACAACAATAAATATGACTGACACACACAGAGCGCTTCGCTGAATGACAGAAAGCTGATGCCGGCTCCGCCGCACGTGCTTTTATAGCTTCCTGGTCATGACGTCTCCCACCCGTGACGTCCCGCTCAGCTATTGGACTGATTTCACATGTGATTCAGAGCGTGGTCACAGAAGGCGTTCCCGAAGCATTTTCCGACGCAGCTCGAGTTCCTAAAGAGGAACAGTACTTTTTCTGTCACATGGCCTGGCATGTATCTAAATGTAAAAATACAAAAGGCTACATGTAAAAATGTGTTTTGTTTTGTTTTGTTTTGTTTTGTTTTTTGTCCAGACCTTTGCTTGGAAGAAAATATAGAGGACCTCCAGAGTTACCTGTTGGAACTTTAATTGAATACCCCTGACTTATATCATAAAGAAATACTTTATTTGTATGGTTTTGTAATATTTGTGTCACATATTTCCTTATGTGTCATGTTAGATCTATAAATCTCTTATAGAATTTGATTACAGAAAAACAGTTTTGAACATGGTAATGGATTAAAACATAAGTAACAGGCTGGATGTACATTAATAAATAATAATAATACATTTTATTTAGTATAGCGCCTTTAAAAGAGTACTTTCTCAAAGCGCTTTACAACACAAGCAAACACAACAATCCAAAGTAATACACAAAAATACAGAATAACAATCAGTTAAAAACAAGATGAAAATATAAAGTTTTAAGATGAGATTTAAAATTACCTAACAAATTTGCTTCCCTTATGTCAGCCGGGAGAGAATTCCACAATTTGGGGGCATAAGATGAAAATGCCCAATCACCCCCAGAATGCAGCCGTGTTTTAGAAATGACTAAAAGACCACTCTGAAATGATCGCAAATTGCGACTAGGTGTATAGGGAATTAAAAGCTCAGCCAAGTACTGAGGAGCCAGACCATGCAGTGCCTTGTATGTTAACATGAGAACTTTAAAATGAATACGAAATCTAACCGGGAGCCAATGCAACAATTCCAAAACAGGAGTTATATGATCAACAACCCTAGCCCCTGAAAGAATTCTGGCTGCTGAATTTTGTAAATGTTGAAGTTTGTTAATACAAGATTTTGAGACTCCAATAAGACGGGCATTACAATAGTCTAGACGAGAAAAGACAAACAAATTAATTAACCTTTCAGCAACAGAGAAAGACCGCACCGGTCGTAGCCGTGCAATATTTAACCTTACATCTCAACACCCCCTTTTTTTACAAAGCAGATCATAGATCATATATTTTGTCTATAGTCTATAAAACAGCTTCGTAAATAGGAAAATTTCAATACATGAGGATTCTGAATGGGATTTTTTTAGCGAGCCATTAAACAACTTGAAACTCGGACTCATGACCAAAGACTCGAGACTTGACTCAGACTCCAGCGATAAAGACTTCAGACTTGACTCGGACTCCAGGTTAAAGACTTCAGACTTGACTCAGACTCCAAGTTAAAGACTTGTGAACATCATGGTATTTCATCAAATGGACATCATTTGTTTGTCAATGTTTGTATATTATGATGGAAATATAAATAAAAATGCTTTGCGATTTTGTACAGGATTACAAAGCAATTTGGAAATCATGCCAAATAGTGCAGAAAATAAATATGAGCAAATTTAGGTTAATTTCAAAGATGCTTCCAAAACAGCAGTTATGGTTTCACCACATGATATTTTGACCCTTTAATTAACAGAAAAATGACAAATAACTAATTTTTTTGCCAGTACATACATGGGAGAGGCACTTCATATATATGTTAACTTTTTTATGCATTTAAGCCAATTTTTAACTGAAAAAAGCAATCGGACAGAAAATGTAGGCATCATTGACCCTAAACGGAATGCGTGATCGGGTTTTTATCACTCATTTGCATGGCACATCAATATATTGTCACTGTATGGGTCAATAACTGCCAGAACTCAAAGCGTGCATCCGGAGAAGTATCTCTCACTCAGACGCGGAGTGTGAAGCAACTCCAGGTTTAGGCGCGCACTCAAACAAAACTCCAGCATTTCAGCAATGACACACCTCTGATTGGTCATTGCATTCGTAATCTCAACAGAATCATGTGTGATTGGTTATAAACGCTGTAAAAAGAAATAGCTAGACCTTGGTCTCTGTTATGTAATGGCTACGGAGGTGGAACGAGGAGACGAGGAGACGAGGAGACACAGGCGTAAACTCAAAATACATCTTTTAATCTTCACTTCGGGGAAATACAGGGCACATAGACACTCACATAGCACATAGGGGAATCAACTCAATAGCAGACCAAGGAATATGGGAGAACACAGGTTTTAAATACTGGGAACATAATCAGGGAGAAACGTAAACAGGTGTGGAGCTAATTAATCAAAAACCATGGAAACAAACAAGGCAGGAGAAAGGAAACAGAAAACTAAACCAAAACAGATCATAACCATAACAGTTCGCCCCCTCCCGGTGCCGACAAAAGTCCAACAGAGGAGGGAGGGAGAGTGGGGGTTCAGGAGTTGCGCGTGGGGCAGGCAATGGGCAGGCAATGGAAAGGGAGCATAGTTCATCGTGCCAGAGTGGAGTGGATGGAGGGAGGAGCCAGGGAGGAGCCCGGAGCAGGAGGAGCCAGATGGGAATCCAGAGGCCAGCCAGGATAGCGGCCCACGGTGGAGTCGACGCAAAGAGGAGCCATGGTGGAGATATGGCTGACCCCCCCAGGGGGCCGACTGACGGAGACTGAGCTGATGGAAGAGGAGCCCAAGATGGAGCAGAGCAGACAGAGAGCCAGGGTGACACTGAGGATCCGGAGCCTAGGCGGAGCCGATGGGTCGAAGGACCGAGGTGGAGTCCAGGGCTGCATCCGAAATGGCATACTCAATGAGTAGGTACTTAATTTCAATAAGTAGGTACTTAACGAGCGCTAAAAGAGTACGTACTCTACAGCCAAATCTCGTTGAGTATGTTTGCCATGTTTACGTTATCATGTGATCTATGACGTTATAACAAGCGCAACAACTTAAAAGATATTAGCGACAGGTTTAATTAATCTATCTGTAAATATTTTGATGTTGATGAAATTTGCTCATTTTGTGGTCTTGTTGAAGAAACAGCTGCCCTTTTATTGTGATTGTAGTATAACCAATACATTTTGTGTTGATTTAAGTTTTTATGTTTTTAACTCTACTAAAATGACCCACAGTTTAATCCTTAAAGGGGGCATAACACACAAAGTTTCACCCAATCTCATATTATTCTTGAATACCTATAGAGTAGTACTGCATCCTTCATATCTCCAAAAAGTCTTTAGTTTTATCATATTTATAAAAGAAAATTTATTTTATAGATGCTTTATGATTCTCTCCGTAAAAAGCCGAGCTCCTGGAGGCGTGCCGTGGGCGGAGCTAAAGAGTGACAGCACTTGGGCGCCAAATGCCAACAAAACAGACATTTGATGCCGTTTCACTTACCGTCTGCAGTTCTGAATCATGACCGGGATCTTTTATAGCTCGACCACTCCATCTTTCAGTATCAAACGATGTGCAAATCCAGCGTCGAACTGGGCCTTGTTTATAAAACATTCGTCAACAAACACATTTGTGAAACTCCTTTGCTGCCCAGGAAAAACAAACTGTATCCACTGTTTACATAACGCTGGGTTCTTTAGGAAGCTGAACAAAGTTATTCTTCCCTTACAACCAAAAACACACTTCTTTGGATTGGAGACATTCTTCCCGAGCAAGTCCCGTGCAGCGCTGCCGCCGGATAAAGCGAGTTGATGGCCGCGATCTCGCTCTCGTTCTGGTCTGTGCGTGCGCGGGCGCGCTCTTCTGGGAGAAATGCCCATATAAGTAGTTTCACCCTCGTCTATGTCATGAAAAGCCACGATTGAAAAAAACTCTCCGAAACTTGTGAGACATTCTTTAAAAAATAATGTCCCTGTTATGCTTTTCAACTCAATTGTATGCTAAATGTGTCTCTAGGTAAAAGGAAGAAATATCTGTTGTTGTTGTTTTGGTTTGTGTATGTTGTATGATTGTAATAATGTGAATAATAAGTTGTGTTGTATTTATGTTAAAATATTTTGTTAATCTTGTTTGAAGCAATAATAAAAAAAAATTTGGCACATAAATACTACATCATACGTCCAAATAGTTTTTTGAAACTTTGTCCATGCTTAGCATGAGAATCCAACTCTTTAATAGTGTAAACAACTCTGAATGCATGAAACAGCATTGTACCCCCACACCTCCTTTAATATTGATATGATATTATTTTTTGTTTTACGAAAACTCAAAATTGTTTTCTCGTGAATGCTATCAATTTCTTTATTTTATGAGCAAAATTGTCTATCGACACGCAAAACTGGGTTAAATCTCCTTTGTTTTCCTCTTTTTCTTGTTGAATTTCTCTCGTTTCATCCCTGAGGCTTATAAATAACAAAACAACAAAGACAAATGTAATTTTTAATGCATTATGGTTATATGAATATTATGATTATTCAAAGATATTTAATAATTTTTTCCTGTGTATATAATCTCATACTATGATGTACGCAAACCCATTATAGTTGTTTTCTGTTTCTTTTCTTTTGTCATTATGATTGTTCATTGTTAAAGATACAACCATCTTTCCCTGAGCTTGTATGTAATTATAAATTCTGCAGTAATAATTAAAAAAAGAAGATAAGAGCGACAGGTGCACTAACATCTCATAGCATCAGTAACTGCAGAACCTAGTACGGTTTTTCTGTGTTTGCAATATGTGTAATATCTGCACAAAGGAGACGTTGATCAGCTGCTCAAAGATCTTGCCTTTGGAGAAACTGTTAATTTTACACTTGAAAAATATAAGTATTACTACTTAGAAATTAAGGTTACCTCAGAGAGCATTGCTAGCCCACCCCAACACTTATGAGCAATAATAATTATAAATGCTGACCAATAATTAATTATATTTTTTTAGTAAAACAAACAAATTGTAATTTGTTTTGTCATATGCCATAGCTATGCATGACTTCACACAAGACAAATGCAGCCAAGGTGAATACATCTCAATTTTCAGTAAAGTAATGAATTAATGCAAGTTAATTGTGAAACAATTAGGCTATATTTTATTTACTGACAACAGGAAACATGAATAAATGAGTAAAAGAATAAATAAAAGTAACCATGACAATAAATAAATACAAGTCATGACAGATGAAACAAAGCTTTATTCAAACATTGTTCTAACAATCATGTATTTACAGGCGGTGAATCCATATCCTACTGCTATCTCAACACAGCTGTGCCAGTTCTGCAGCTTTATTCTGATGAAGCAGCTGAGCACCGTGTCCACCTTCACCTGTCTCTGCTGTCCATCACGCCCATCACTGCTGCAGTCAGACTGAATCTGATCATGGATGAGAAAGGGACATTTCTGACACAATCAATCTGAATAAGCTCTTTTGCACTACAAATCATTATATCTGCACTGTTGTTTACTTCACTGGTTTGCACTCTATCTGCCATGTGCTGCTTTATATATTTTTTTACCTTATTTGTAAAGTTGTATTTTATATTTAATCTGTATCTATTTATGTTCTACTGTTAGTGTTATCTGTATGCACCAAGGGTCTGAGAGTAACGCAATTTCAATTCTCTGTGTGTATGTGCTGTACATGTGGAAGAATTGACAATAAAGCAGATTTGACATCGAGGCTGTCCTTGCCTGAGTGCACAGAGAGGATTAGGAAGACCATGAAGATGCCCCTGAACCACACAATCTTGAACATGTGCAGGACAATCTGACTGCTGCTGCGTCTGCTCCAAACATCTGTGTGCTGCTCTCCATGCACACCACTACCTGTGAAACATTTATACAGAGTAAAACATCTTACATCTCATGCTGTTAGCATTCCATTTCTTGCTTAATTTAATTTCATATGTTTACAATTACATGCATATTTTTGTCATAGCTTTATTACTTTTGTGGTGTAGTGGGCAAAAGCACTGAACTGGTAAGCAGAAGGTTGCTGGTTCAATCTCCGCAGCCATCACCACCACATTTCTTAACGTTTATTTCTTCAAGGTACTACTATAATATAAATGCATGCATATATTTCAAACAGTTTCTATTTGGGGCTTTAAAGGGTTAGTTCATCTAAACATAAATGCAGTCATTATTTACTCGCCTCAACACTGTTCAATCCTTGTGTGTGTTTTGTTTTTTTGTTTTTTTCTGAATACAAAAGGTGATTTTGGTCAAGTTTGTCCTGCTGGTTTCTGTTCATACAATATCAGTCAATGGAGCCTGACTTTCAGATTCTTCATGACATTATTTAATGATGCTTTTAAAGCTTCTGAAACTCGGGCTCCATTGACTGATGTTGTATGAACAAACCAGCAGGACAAACTTGACCAAAATCACATCCTCATTGTCTTTTGGTCTATCTCTAGATGTTCTCACTGGCTCTGGGGTCACTGAGGATGAAGAGACCACAGCAACATCCAGCTCAGATGAGGCAGTAAGGCCAGGTGATTGATGGATTCATGGCACTGGACCATTTCCAGGATGCTGCAGACATTTCAGATCCTGCAAAGATGCACAAACACAATACAAAAGCAGTCATTTTAACAGCACAGTGTTATTTGATTTTACTTTATATTTTTGTTTCAGGTTTTCCCTTTTTTCCACAAAAGCTCTGTATCAAATGCACATATATCAAGAATCAGAAAAGTGCTGTAATAATGCTGTTTGAAATTACAATAATTAAAATAAACTACAACTTAAGATTTAAAATATGTTTTATTCATTACTATAGTAGGGTGACCATACGTGCCATTTTCCCAGGACGCATCCTGGCCAGGATTTCTATATTGCCTAAAATATCTAGGTTTTGGCTTTGTTTGCGTGTGCAGACCGATCGGTCTATGACATCATAATACCATACAGACGGTTCCTTATGCTTTCAAAATGCTCTCGAGGTATTTTGCTGTCATACACGGTCTGCACACGCAAACAAAGCCAAAACCTAGATATTTTAGGCAATATAGAAATCCTGGCCAGGACGCATTCTGGGAAAATGGCACGTATGGTCACCCTAACTATAGTGTACTCACTCAAAGCATTCAACATTCCTTCATCAGTCACTCTGCAGCAGATAAACTCATCTGTCCCTGTAACATCCAGACAAGAGTCAAGTCATCTCTGATTTATCTGCTCTATACTGCATTTCTGCGCAGATACCCGCGATCCTGAAGGACGACGAGAGCACAGGAGCGGTTGTGCTTACGCGGGTTAACGACATCAACACTGTGAAAAAAAAAAGTTGATCTAACTCAAAAAAATAAGGCAACCTATCACACTCAACGTGTTAAGTTAACCCAACTAGCAACCGACAACTTAAAAACTTTAGTTCATCTAATGAATAAAAGTCAGTCTACTGAGTGGTAAAAGATCTGTCAGCTGCAACCAAAGATTTTTTAGCATTTAGCAATGCTAATCTTTTTTTTTATCAAACCTCTTTCTTTTAGATTTATGTTTATTTTCAAAGCCTTCTACATGTTATGTGTAGTATTTGCCTCTTAAAACTATTATTAAACAAGTTGCAATGAGATGCACATATACAGTACCTCAGCACATGATTCTCAACCATGGTGAGGATCAACAAATTTTAAATCAGTAAAAATATGAACTCTGATCCACATGACAGCTAAGTGACAGTGGCAGCAGCAGCAGCATAAATTAAGCCAGTAAAATGTAAAACAATGATAATATTTTAGTAATTATTAACATAAAACATTTTCAAGCTGCAATGCATGCTGGGAACTTGTGCAATATTGTTCAATGTAAAATTGTTTGTTCAGATGACTCAGTTTGAAAAGTTGGGAGAACATTTGGATATGTTGTGAACAAATACTTGAGTATCTACAGTGCCTTGCGAAAGTATTCATACCCCATTCATTTTTTCACATTTAGTTATGTTGCTGCCTTACGTTAATCTGCTTTTAATTACTCACCCCCCCCCCCCCATCAATCTACACTCCATACACCTTAATGACAAAGCAAAAACAGAATTGTCACAACTTCTTAAATGTATTAAAAATAAAAAAACGAAATAAGTACATTGCATAAGTATTCATACCCTTAACTAAATATTTAGCTGAAGAACCTTAACAGCCTCAAGTCTTTTTGGGTATGATGCACATCAGCATCAAAAGATTTGCACATCAGCATTTGGCAATTATCTGCCATCCTTCTCCTCATCTCTTCACCTCTCAAGCTCTGTCAGCTTGGATGGGGGCAGATGCATATTTTCAGGTTCACTCCCAGGCTCTGGCTGGGCCACTCAAGAACATTTACAGGGTTGTCTATAAGCCACTCTTGCTGTGTGTTTAGGGTCATTGTCCTGTTGGAAGGTGAACCTTCTGCCCAGTCTGAGATTCTGAATGCTCTGGACTGGGTTTATCTTTATATTTTGCTGCACTGAGCGTTCCTTCTACTCTGACGAGTCCCTCAGTCCCTGTCGCTGAAAAACAGCCCCTCAGCATGAGGCTGCTACCAGCACACTTTACTTTTGGGATGGTACTCTGCAGGTGATGAGCAGAGCTGGTTTCCTTCAAACATGATGCTTAGAATTGAGGTTCATCAGACCAGAGAATCCTGTTTCTCAGAGTCTGAGGGTCCTTTAAGTGCTTTTTTTGTAAATTCCAAGTGTGTTTTCATGTGTCTTAACTGAAGAGAGGATTGAGTCTTGCCACACCGCCATAAAGTCCAGATCGGTGGAGTGTTGCAGTGATGTTTGTCCTTCTGTAGATTTCTCCTATCTCCACATATGATCATGGAGCTCAAGTAGAGTGACCATCAGGTTCTTGGTCACCACACTAACCAAAGCCCTTCTCCATCAGTTGCTCAGTTTTGCCAGAAGGCCAGCTCTAGGAAGAGTCCTGGTGGTTTCAAACTTCTTCCATTAAGGGTAATAAAGACTACATGCTTCTGTGACCCTTCAATGAAGCAGAAGTTTTTTTTTCTGAACTCTTCCCCCGATGTGTGGCTTGTCACAAACCTGTTTCTGAGCTTTACAGGCAGTTGTTTTGACCTCAGGGCTTGGGTTTTGCTTTGTTAGACCTTTTATTAAGATGTGTGTGCCTTTCCAAATTATACCCATTCAATTGAATTTGCCACAGGTTAACTTCACTCGAAGTGTAGTAACATCTACAAGCAATTTGAATGCTCCTGAGCTAAATTTAAACTGTCCCAGATTGCCTAATGGAATCATTTAAGTTTTTAATAAATTTGCAAATATGTTAAAAACCTGTTTTTTGCTTTAACATTATGGTGTATGGAGTGTAGATTGATGTGGGAAAAAGTAATTTAAAGCAGTTTAGCATAAGGCAGCAACTTAACAAAATGTGAAAAAATGAAGGGGTATGAATATTTTCACAAGGCACTGTAACGTGTTTAGAGTATTTTAAAAAATTATCATTTTTTAAAATTTAACTTACTTCTACTAAAAATTCTTTGTTCAGGCTACTTTTTTACATTGGTTAGTATAACTTTTTGAAAGTTGGATTTTTTAAAGTGAAGCTATGGCAGACAGAGACACTGAAGAGGGACTTCAGGAGCCTGATCGAGACGGTACGCAGCACATCGCCTGTGACGACGATCATAGTGTTAGGACCGCTTCCCACGTATCGACGAGGACACAAAAGGTTCAGTAGACTGTTTGCTTTAAAGGGGTCATATGATGCGATTTCAATTTTTCCTTTCTCTTTGGAGTGTTACAAGCTCTTGGTGCATAAAGAAGATCTGTAAAGTTGCAAAGACTAAAGTCTCAAATCCAAAGAGATATAAAACCGGCTCGTTCTAACACGCCCCCACATATCTACCTCACTATGTGGGAAGATTTGCATAACGCCGCCCAAATGTTCACGCAAAGAAAGAAAGCACAACTTTTAGTCTTGCTGTAGTATTGTTGTTGCTGCAGCCATGTCGTGAAGACGCTGTGTGCTTCGTTGTGTCCATCACATGTGGTTGCCGCTCATTCGTCGGATCTCGACCCCGCTGCCTCAGCTCACTCTATCCCGGCCTCAGCGCACGCTAAGCCGGGGCTTCGGCTCACACTAGCCCGGCCTCATCTCACTCTATCCAGGCCTCAGCGCACGCTAAGCCGGGGCTTCCCCTCACGCTAGGCCGCTGTGTTTTTCATTGTGAAAGCGAAACTACTTTGTTTGGTCTTCCAAAAGAGGACACAACTACAAATCAGTGGTATTTACAACACTGTTCCAGAACAGTTTAACCCAATTCTCAAATAACTGCTATGCTGGCTTTTGTTCTACCCACTTAAAACGATAAAAGTACTTGCGTTGTCCAATCTATAAAGACTGTGTCTGTTCCCCGAATAGTGAGGTCAAAATATAAATGTAATGCAGGATCTAGATAAAACCTGATCATGATTAAATGCAAAATAAATGCAAACTAAATGAACAAAAAACATTTTTAAAGCTTGGGCTCCTAAACATTGGATCACTTGCACCCAAAGCAGTTATTGTAAATGAAATTATCACAGATAATAGTTTTGATGTACTCTGCTTGACTGAAACCTGGCTAAAACCAAATGATTATATTGGTCTAAATGAGTCTACTCCACCAAGCTACTGTTATAAGCATGAGCCCTGTCAAACTGGTCGTGGCGGCGGTGTTGCATCAATAAATAGTGATATTCTCAATGTTACTCAGAAAACAGGTTTAACTCATTCAAAATACTTCTACTTAATGTTACACTGTCAGATATGCAAAATAAATCTCTCCTATCTCTTTGCTCTGGCTACTGTGTATAGACCGCCAGGGCTGTATAAGGATTTCCTAAAATAATTTGTAGATATCCTCTCAGACCAATTGGTTAATGTTGATAAAGCACTAATTGTCGACTTTAACATTCATGTTGATAACATAAATGATGCAATAGGACTTGCGTTTATAGACTTAATGAACTCTTTTGGAGTCAAGCAAAACATAACCAGACCCACTCATCGTTTTAATCATACACTAGATTTAATTATATCGCATGGAATTGATCTTAATGATATAGATATAGTACCTCAAAGTGATGATGTTACTGACCACTACCTTGTATCATGCATGCTGCCTATTACTGATATTAACTATATGGCTATATGACTATCGTCTGGGTAGAACTATTGTTCCAGCCACCAAAGATAGATTCACAAATAAACTGCCTGATTTATCTTAACTGCTCTCTGTACCCATAAATCATGTCCAAGATGGCGGCGCGTTCACACGCTGCGGCTTCTCTCTCTCCCTGGACTGACAACACCGCAGCACTGGCCAAGAAAGCACAGCAGCGTCTCTACTTCCTCCACAAACTGAGAAGAGCCAGAGCCCCGGCCCCCATCATGTGCACCTTCTACAGAGGCACCATCGAGAGCATCCTGACCAGCTGCATCACTGTGTGGTATGGCGCCTGCAATGCGTCCTGCCGCAAGACACTTCAGCGAGAGCAGCTGAGAAGATCGTTGGTGGCTTCTGTGTGTATGTCCTGTACATGTGGAAGAATTGACAATAAAGCAGACTTGGACTTGAACTTGAACTAAATACACATGAACTAGACACAATGACTCGCAATATGGGCACTATCTTCTTTAATACATTAGAAGCTGTTGCCCCCATTAAATTAAAAAAGGTTAGAGAAAAACGTACTGCACCATGGTACAACAGCAATACCCATTCTCTCAAGAAAGAAACTCGTAATCTTGAACGGAAATGGAGAAAAACTAACTTGGAAGTTTTTAGAATTGCATGGAAAAACAGTATGAAGAGCTATAGACAATCCAAGACAATCCAAGGTTTTTATTCAGCACAGTGGCTAGATTAACAAATAATCAGACGTCACCCGAACTAAATATTCCCTCACAGATTAGTAGTGATTTCTCAAGTGAAATAAGTAGAGGCCTACAATTTTTTTTCCAGGGTATTGACTTGCACGGTTTAAGTGTTCACCACAAGACTAGTAATGTGCACTATAAAAAAGTAAGTAGGATCATTTTTGATTTCATGACGACTTTAATCATTTTCAATACCATTGACAAAACTATACTGTATACTGCCATATAGATATTTTAATATCTCAAACAAAAAAAAAAAATTCCATCCATTTTTTGTCCAGGCAATCATTATTTCAAGCTTTAAATGGTTTAATAAAATGGTTTTAAGTCTTTATAACTACTAGGCAGTTGGACATAGTGGTGTATTAGAGGTAAAATATTATATAAATACTGTTCGGTTTCTCGCACAAACCGATCGTTTAATGCCTTAGGACATCAATGTGCTGCAGGGTTTAATTTGGATTTGTCTGTGCATGTTTTTTTTACTCTCATAAATTTTGTTACCATTGCCATGCATTATACGACTGATAGACTGCAACGGTTGGAGTTAAAAATCATAATTTGTGTTCTACTGAAGAAACAAAATCACCTACATCTTGGATGCCCTGGGGGTAAGCAGATAAACATCAAATTTTCATTTTTGGGTGAACTATCCCTTTAAGTTACTGAGTATTAAATTCTGGGGATTGAAATGTAGGGTATATCATCTTTTGGTAATAATTTTTGTTTTATTTGTTTTAAGAGTTGAATACACCTTATTTTTACTGTCATTTGTAAATTTAATGTGGAAGGCTCTCTTGCTAGTGTGAAAAGGCCTTATAATTAAGCTGACTGACAGACAGATGCATAGTTTTTTTTTTCATGGGTATATTGATAAGCATTTCTAAAATCTTCTAAGTGTTTGAGAGCACTGCTAGGGTGGTATTAGGTGGTTAGGTGGCTACAGTGTCCTGGGTGGTTGCTAGGGTTTGCAATGCAGTAGGTAATGCTTGTTTTGTTTACTGTGTGGAGACGTGCTTAAATCGCGTTTGGTCTCGTACTGTATCGCATACCTTCTCAGTGTTGTGCACTTGCTTGGCCATTTGTTGTGATAAACAGGAAAGTGTGTCCAGCTGAATTAATTTTGAGTTTTGTTAGACGAATATAAAAAGCTTAGTATATCGCGGCAGCCCTCGTGTGAAGACCGAAGAGTGTAAAGACCATCGACTCTACCGTTCGACTCCACCGAGCAGGGACACTGGCAAGGGACATAAGTATCCCTTTTGAATCATTCTCTTTCCTACTACATGTTTCCCTTCTGTTTTCAGTGTTTATAACCAATTCTTACTATGTGATTCCAGATCCCTACAATCACTAACACTTGCAAACCACGCATCACACACTGTAGGCAGCACAATCCTAACAACCTGCGCACTTTGCCTATGTCTACTAATACACTACTTTCTTTTTCTATTGGTCTCTGGAATTGCCAGTCTGCTGTAAACAAAGCAGATTTTATTACTTCTATTACTAGTCATTCAAGACTAAACCTCATGGCCCTGACAGAGACCTGGATCAAACCAGAGCACATCGCGGACATCAGAGAACAATATAGCAAATTATTTCAGTTAATTTTGTTTTGATTTCGCCTATCCTTTATTAAAGCATAATTTATGTCACTCTTTCATGTGTGCATGCATTTTGTTTGGCATTAGTAGCACACACTGTGTGGTTATCTTCCCAAATTCTAGTTCCAGTTCACTGGATCAATAACTATATAGTGTACCGGACATTAATGAAAAAGGTACGAGACCACAATGTTTTTGTATTTTTTTATTTTGCTGTCATCACTTGTCAGCTTGGAGCTTTTGAGAGAAAAAATAACGATGATTAATACATTGTGCAGTAATGGTTGCAGTGTGAACTGAAATCACTTACTTCTCTCTCTAGTTTCTGGATTTCCAAGTCCAGTTTCCTCAGTGTCCTGCATTTAATTTCCATCTCAAGGTCCATGTCTTGCAGCTTTCTCTTGTTAACTTCGATCTTGCCCTCTGCCAGCTCTATCTGTCTCTTAAGATCCATTGTGTAGAGATGTCTGACAGTTTGTGAATTCTGTAAAACACCTATCAATTAGCACAGCAGGATTTGTGCATAATGTAGGTTTACTTTAGGCAAATACTCACTATGTTACTAGGCTGCTTATCAGGCTGCACATTGTCTGGATCCTGTTAAAAATATATGTTCTATTAGAATCACATTGCTGACTACTTATCCATTATGGACTAAAGATTTACACAAAATTGACATGACACCTCAAGCCTTCTGGAGTCCAGCGACACCATCTCATCATTGGCAAAAGTGCACTCCACTGCTGCAGATGTGCCTTCCCTCTGCCATATTCAATAGAACTTGTATTGATAGTTTTGACAGGATGTGCCAAGCCTATGATTTTAATAAAGAGTACTCACCGGCGGATCATAATCTGGTGGCTCCAGAAGTGTAAGTGTGTTACCAGACACTGCAAGGGAAGGCAAAGTCAGACAGTCCACATAAAAAAATCAAAATATTTGATTGTTTTCCATGTGCAGTAGAATGGCAATAAATGTACCTTGTATGAAGAGGCCAGTTTCTCTTGCTGGGCCAGAGTCAGTGGCTGTCCCTCCCTGGATCTCTTCCATCACTGGCTTCCCTTTATTCAACTCCAGGGCCAGCTCCTCTGCTGTGGTGAAGTCTTGGGTTGGAGGGCCACCCCCCGTGCCAGATACAGGAGCCTTTTTTTAATGCTGAAATCAATACAGACAATAAAATATGTCAGCAGACATTATTCACCTAATTTGTAAAGAAATGTTCACCCATCAAGTCACTTACCAGCCTGCAAAATGTTCTTTTACTTAATCTTGACTTGCTGCCAGGTGCTTTTTTGGCCAGACATGCTTGTTCTTTTGGATGGATGCGCATAGTGGACAAGTGTTTGCAATTAATCATACATGTGTTTGCATGAGTAACATGCGTGTCCACTGGTCACATTTAAGGCAAAGTGTACAACTGTTAATTTGTGGAAATGACAAATAACTCCTTGAATTGTAATTATGATGGCGTCAGTGGAGCACTGGTTATTTGGACTACTTACGCATTCAATCGGTCCGCTATTGTCTGCCAGGCCTTTTCTCTTTGTTTTATTATAGCAGCTGTATTTCCCTTTTTACATATTATATGTTTCACCTCTTCATATGTTTCCATTAGAAGCTGTTGCTCAGTTGGCGAGAAGTATGCCGCACAGGTTTTATCCATTTTTGCATCATTGATTCTGTGATCGATCCCGTGGTCTGTTTAAGAATGCCGTGAACGTGCATTTATCCCAACTATATACACCTGGCTTGACATAGCTGCACGTTCTCAACCTGGCTCAGCAAACGTGCAATGGACTAAGCCAGGATGCACCGATTAAACTAGGTCAAGCCGTGCCTTTTCTGTTATCCTGGCTTTCTTAATTCTACTTTTGAGCAACGCCCCTCTGGCTCATCCACTTGAATCAGGACATTGCGTTTACCTGAGGCACTTTTACGTCAACTGTGTCTGATAGAATAATTTGTATGAATTCTTTGTACAATTTAAAAATAATTTGTACAATTTATAACAAATAAATAGGTTTATAAAATGTATAAAACAAAGTTCTTTAACTCTGGAAAGACGCTAAAAGCCATTATTATTATTATTATTAATGTTGTTGTTGTTATGTATAGTACTGGGGCCCGTTCTTCATACATCGCTTATTACATCCAAGATGAAATGTCACATCCAAGATGATATCATCGCGCTAATCAGGATCTGGCTAATTTGGTTCTTCGAACGTACCTGCTCTTGATGATTAGTATGGCTGGATTGAGTAATCTGAGATAATTGCGAGTTCATGGGTTGGTTTAAAAGGGGTTATGTATCGATACTCGAAACCACGATCAGCAATGCAGCGATTGACTGGCGGCAAGACAGCAACGTAATGACGTCATATAATTAAAAAAGACACCTGACGAAAAACTTGACAAATTTCTGGACCTTTATAAGGACACAGGCAAGCGAACAAAATTACATAAATGTTATAATAGATAAATGAAATGTGCACTGTTTTTATTTTATTTAAATTTTTTACACGATTCCCAATTATTTATATTCATGATTTCTAATATTTGTACAGGCTTTACATTTTTATTTCAATGTAGTAATTAGCAATTCATATTTCAAATTTAATTTTATATTTGAAAAGATTTGTTATGTGACAGCATTAATTAACGTTTCTTAAGGGTCAGGATCTATGGTCAAGATCATGTTATCTGCATCTCCTGCACTCCATCAAGCCACTCCCATAATAGCTGTCACCCCTCAAATTAATACATGACTCTACATTATCTGTGTGTAAGACTCTAATACAATTATGAAGTAATTATTTTATGATGAATAAATCTTTCAGTGAGTAAAACTGGCTGTGTCTATAGAATTAAAGACTACACAACATTATTATAAGTTAATTTTATGATTATTATTTTAAATAATTGTCCCTGGATTAGTAGGGTACTCTTGTAATAAAGTAGCGGTGGTAGCGGACAGATTTTAAGTATCAGTGCTGCTTAAAGAGATGCTATCTAATCCTGTATACATGAAGTAAGCCTGCTCCCGAGCAGGTTTAAGCTTAAGGACCTGTTGCTATGACAGCAACTCCGGGATGAGCTTTGAAGAACAAACCAATCCAAGATCATGCCAAATCGTCAACAATCAAATCCAGCTAACTAAGTTTGCAACGTACGAAGAACGGGCCCCTGGTGTCCGTTGAGAGTTACCATGGCAACCGGGAAGCTGTTGGAGAGGAGAGGACGTGTCTGACATTTCTCTCTGTTTCTCATCAATTGTACAAAAAAAAAGTTAAACAACTGCGACAGATTGGTTGAGTAACCTTACCCACAGTCTACTTTAAGTACTTTTGTTAATATTTATACCTCTGTGATTATGGTATCTATCTTTAATTATCTGAAATGTCTGCTAGCAAATATTACGCTAGCATAGCATATCTGTTTATAATGATGCTGAGCACGGAACGTCTTGAATGCTTTCATTCATATTTCGCTGTACATCCTGTGTTTTTATTAATAATTTGGGTGCATTTTACTGTTCATATTTGTGCGTTTTTCACAATAAATGAACTGAATTAATTTTGAGTCTGTATTCATCATTTACAGCTGTTGAAACAGCCTTTAAATTAGTTTGGGCAAATGATTGACATAAATTATATTGTAGTAGTATAGGTTATACTACTGCATGTCCGCCCATAGAAAATAAATAATTATAAAAATTACCAACTGATTACCAGCACACAACTATTGATCCATGACGTTACCACGACGTCACAGTTACTAACTGGAAACGTCATAAAGTTACATTGTGGCGACGAAACTGGGAATTTCACTTATCCGGTTGCCACGACGTAACAAGTTACGTCACCGTGACTAAACTTTGTTACGTAACTCCAACGTAATCTGGTGACCAGTCACGTAATTTTGTTAGCTGGGTGACACTCTTACATATACTCGCCAACGACGATTTTTACTCGCATTTGGTGCTTGGCCAGTGTTAATTTTAGGCCCTGCAACTAACGTTAGGAAAATGTAGATTTTTTGTACCTGTACACTGGCGTGTAGGGGAGGTAGCCTTTAGAGAATGGAGCGCTGCTGGTGATGGAGAAATATGTGAATTAACATTAGCACTAGCAGAGCTGTTCAGCTACTTGAGCGTGGAATATGCGGGGAAGTTTCATTCATACCCGAAGCCGGAGGGCGCTCTTGCGCAGAAAGCACAAAACAGACTCACAGAAATAAGGTGACATGCCAGGAAAACCCTAATATGGACATGTATAATGGCATCCAGCGATCTCTGCTGTAGCTAAAAGGGGCTGTTCACAAACTTATCTTCATCATTATATGGCAAACAAGAAAAAGCAACAACACAGTTTAGTTTTGTAAATAAAGTGTTGTGATTATTGCAACAGAATTCACAGTGATTAGGCTATCTTCTGAAGCAGCTGACTGGGTGGGCCTGACTGACAGGTGGGTGGGCCCAGGCCACCCGTTGCTACGCGACTGCTTCTATTGTCCTCATTTGTAAGTCGCTTTGGATAAAAGCATCTGCTAAATGACTAAATGTAAATGTAATGTTTTCTCAGTGGTTGACAGGTCGTGTCAGGGGCGGACTGGGACAAAAATTGAGCCCTGGCACTGTAGCCACACCGGCCCACATTACCACACCGACAAAGCCCCACCCACGGACACACGGATTCACTACTTACATTTGTGTACAGATGGTGAAATAATATAAGCAGTACCATATATGTAACAGATATTTAAACATTTAATGTGTGTGTCTGGCAAACAATGCCTACTACTTTTTAAAGAGCACACGTTTATAACAAATTTACACATACAGTTAAAACAAAAGAAAATTAATCTGAGGATGTTGTAGATGTTTTGATGTGTTAGACTATATTGCAAGTAGCCTACATCAGTTTTTACCCTAAATCCCACTTTATCTGCTGATGTAATTCAGTAACAGGCTCGTTAACACTTAAGTTAACCAATTATCACGAAGCAATGACATTTTAAAATATACTGGGGTTCTATGCTAAGCTTACAACTGCTTAATACAATGTAGGCTACTGTAAAAAAACAAACAAACACAGGAGCTATCTGGCAGAAGTAGTGTGAAAATGACTTGTGCTAGCTGTATTTTCTGTTTTCTTCTTACCTCGGTGGCACTAACTGTCCTCCGCTGCAGCAGCCGAATTTAAACCTTTTGAAAAGAGTTTGGTTAATTTGACACATTTAGCAGCGTCTGACTTAAGCCCTTTTTTTTCCTTTCTCAAAATTTTTCTGCACCACCTTTCCTTTTTTACGGTCCATTATCTAGCTTTTACTGAAAATTAGCTTGTGTTGCAATCTTTCTGGTGACGTGCTTGATTTTGACTGAACGGTTCGGTCGGCCCATCTCGGGACCAGGCGGCCGGCCGTTGCCGACTGGGCAAAATGCTTATCATTTATTTATTATTAACATTATTATTATTATTATTATTATTATTATAACCATAGAGGAATCGTGCAAGCGATAAAACCCCGTCCTATGCGCTGTTGGCCCGTAAAAACAATTTTATTTATTTATATTTAGAAAAAATCTGACCGGCCCACATTAAACAAAATGGTCCAGCCCCTCTGGCATTTGCCAGAATTGCCAGATGGCCAATCCACCCCTGGGTCGTGTCTAGATACATAGATGTTTTGTGAATATAGCTTGAAAGTTATTGGAGGAGTCATATTTAGATTTTTTAGGTCACAGGTGAAAAAGGTCAGGATTTTGAAAAAAAAAAACAACTACAACAAAAAAAACCTAAATGATATGTTATCTTTGCTAAGATAACAGTTAGGCCCTTTTTGCACATTTATGATCTCAGTTACTGCACTGAATTTATTACAACACGATTTCTTCATATAGTCAGTGAGCAATGATTATTTAGACCGGATAAAACAGCACTTTTCACCCCAATCACAAATCTCACTGTTGTCCCATGGGCTTACTACACTCACCCTACTTTGCTCATTCTCTACATATCTACTTCCTTCTCTCTCAGTTATTCTCAGTTAGATCTCTCTCTTCCTCCTATTTTCTCCACCCCTTCCTGCTTGCTGTCGTATATGTGACGTTGGTCAGCCTGTCGTGGGAAGCGATCAGGAATTCTTGGAGGAGCTTGCAAAGAATCTGTGCCTGGTAATCTCTGGGTCTTAAAAAGGTCCAGCGTGCCTTTCTGCTGAGACTCTCTCATGTGTGGCCAAACAAGAGAAATATATGGATTCGGTTGTTTGTTCACAGAAGTCTCTTAGTGACACATTTCCTGAAACACTCTGAATGAAATATTCTCAAGAGGTGTGTGAATCACATGGGAAAACGCTCCACACCCACCATAAGCAGCACTGGCCAAGACTGCCCATGTACAATCACAAGATCAAAGCCATGGGTTTTAATTTCTTTTCATTGCTATACAGATATTTATATTCTGTTCTGGTGGCGTTCGGTCAGTTGACCTGTTGGTGCAAGCCAGCTGATGCAGTCAATGGAAAAACTTTGGAAAGGTATGCTCATTCTCTCTCCTTTCCCATTTGGCAGGCTTAAAACTCCTGACATGTTTAGCAATTGGTGATCACAGTCCTAATTTTCTGCCTTTTTCCTAGAATACCATGATGTTTAATGCCCTGCAAGGTACAGCACACTGCTGGTAGCAACAGTTTGCCACTGGATGGCCTAGGTTATTCCTAGCAGCCTGTGAACCCAAGCCAAAGTTTTTATCAGTGGGCTCCAGCAGTACTGTGAAGCCCCCTCCCTGGAGGGAGTGCTGGAGGAAGTCGTAGGATGAAAACATGGGCCATTAGAAGTCCTTCACAGGCCCCATGGGTTCATTAAACTGCCTTAATCTTGTATATCAAGGCACTGACCATCTCAGAACTCAGTTTGGTTACAGAGAGACTGCTGTATCCTTCCCCTAAATGTCAGATTACAGCAGCTCTATTACCTCTGCATTTCCTTTCTGTTAAATATAGTAGGATTTTGGGAGTCAAGTAAGTCCTCTGCAGTAGCTAGTGATAACAATAATTAGAAATAAAGGGTCTGGACAAACAAGCAAACATATATAGTGATTGTTACACAACTTATATGACATAGTGACTACTTTAAAATACTTAAGAACAATAATTTTTGATACTCCACATATTAAAATCCTCTCCAGTGTGTTCTTACTGATTAAATGCGAGGAGCTGCAGTTTTCCAAACCCACTGGTGTTCAACTTCAAGCCCAAACCAGATGTTACACCAATGACATAAGAGAAAGCAAAGCAGTCCGATAAAAAGAGGTCATAACAGCAGACCACAGAATAAAAAAGTGAGAAACATATGACGAAAGAGAGTGAGAAGTGTTTTAATGTATTGTTATGTTGTTTCTAGGTTGTCTCTAGATTACTGGCTTAAGTAAAAAGTCAACATTCTATGTGATATTCTAGTCTCTAGATATGGCATAGAGAGTAAGGACCCTTCTTAAATGACACCAGGGAATGGTTGAACAGTTGTACACATATAAAAACTAAATGCTATGGTGTAACACTGAAAAAAGTGTGCTTAATTGCAGAAAAAAAGGTGTTCGGTAGTGACGTTCCTTAAAGTTACACACAGATTTTCAGACATTTTGAAAACAATTTACCTCAAAATGATGGAACCTATCTACTCACATCTTGTATTTATGAGAGAGTGGGACACACAAATATTTCCTGATAATAAATTTAGGGGTGTGGTTAAAATCAGTCTCAGCTAGTTATATATATATATATATATATATATATATATATATATATATATATATATATATATATATAAAACAATGGAAAAAAATGCGAAAATAAAAAAGTTGAAAGTCATAAGTTGAAATTTGGGTTCAGGACAGCCACCTGCCAATTTAAAGTACCCAATAAATTATGCAAAAGGTGTTCGGTAGTGACGTTCCTTAAAGTTACACACAGATTTTCAGACATTTTGAAAACAATTTACCTCAAAATGATGGAACCTATCTACTCACATCTTGTATTTATGAGAGAGTGGGACACACAAATATTTCCTGATAATAAATTTAGGGGTGTGGTTAAAATCAGTCTCAGCTAGTGGACTAAAACATACATTGTTTCGGTAGTTACATGAGGGCAATTTTATTTATTTTTTTAATAAAGTTTCATAATTTACAAAGAAAATATGAAATATATATATTTTTTAACTTCTTTAAAAAAATAAATCTAATATATATTTTATAT
>NW_015506646.1:71901-84001 GCF_001515645.1 Sinocyclocheilus grahami | reverse complement strand
TATATATATATATATATATATATATATATATATATATATATATATATATATATATATATAAAACAATGGAAAAAAATGCGAAAATAAAAAAGTTGAAAGTCATAAGTTGAAATTTGGGTTCAGGACAGCCACCTGCCAATTTAAAGTACCCAATAAATTATGCTTTTATATATATTAAGCTTACTGATATTTTAAATATTATTGTGGGTTTCAATAGATAATAAAATGATCTTAGTAAACATCTAAGATTCAAATTCTTAAAAACTTTTTAAATGTGTGTTTTTTTTGGCTGTTGGACAGCAGTTTGGACCAATTCTGTAGAATAGCCCATATATGGGAGTTTGCAGTAGTGACAACACCATTTGGTAAACCAGGGGTGTCCAAATTTTTTTTAAAGGGGGCCAGATTCAATGATGTGGACACTCCGGGGGGCTGGATGCTTCTCCTTACATATATTTACATATATATATATATATCAGTGGCGTGCGGTGGTGTTTTAAAATGAGGAGGCAGTTTTATATATAAACATATATTTATATAAATATTACATATAAAAAAACTAATATAATTCTATTTTGTATTTTATTAATATTATAATTTTTTATTTAATATTTGTAATACTAATTATACATTTCATAGTGTTTTTATGCATTAATTCATTTATTCATTAGTAATTTGGTAACACTTTACAATAAGGTTTACAATTTTACTTCTTTAGTTAACATGAACTAAGAATAAACAATAGCCTACTTCTACATCATTTATTAATCTTAGTTAATATTAATTTAATAATTTACTAATGAATTATTAAAATCAAAAGTTGTGTTAATTAACATTAGCTTATGCACTGTGAACTAACATGAACTAACAATGTAATGCAACTGTATTTGTATTAACTAATGTAAACAAAGATGAATAAATACTGTAATAAATGTTCATTGTTTGTTCATGTTAGTTAACTCATTAAATGACACCTTATTGTAAAATGGTACCAATATTTTTTTTTTTTATGAACTGATGTTCAGCTGTTCTTTTTAATAGTCAACTTATTTTAATGGTCATCGTCATAAAAGCTCTGTAAACACTGCCACAGACACGAAGATATGTCTTTCATTTCATCACGCGGAATGCTCACTAAAAACGTCATCACGTTTTCAGACCATTTCAAGTTTTATTTTGACGTGACACAAAGTAGTGGTATCTAAGCGGGAGAGTTGTTTACTTACTTTATAATTAGTCAATAACGCCATCATTTTCTTCATTAAGGCTGAGAGCTCGCACGAAAACAAGAGGCAGGATTTATCACACGAACCAATCACATCCAATCATAACCGATCATATCCAATTATAGCGCATGGAGGCATTGCCTCCTCTCATGTGACTTTACCCCGTTCATTACAATGAGCCTCCAGAAAAGTCACGGCATGCTTTGGGGTATCTGTAGAAAGTCAATGGACCGAAGGGAGGCAAGCCTCCGCTGTAACTTTAGCTGCGGGTGCAGTGTTACTTTATAAAAATGAATGACTTTTTGACCTTAGATATTATATTTAGTCATGTTTGTGCTGTTTTATTTTTGTAATATCGATTATTTTCTCATCCTGAGGAGACACTGCCTCCCTTGCCTCCTCGGAGGACATGCCCCTGATATATATATATATATATATAATGACAGCTTGAGTTGGCAGTAGCAGTAGGCCTAGCTTGAGTTTTCAGAATGTAAATATCTGTAAATATTGACAACCTTAAAATTTTTTATAATTATAATATATAGAATGACTTTATGGTATTTAGTTTCTTAACACATTTATTTTGTATAAATAGAAAAGCACAAAACAGTTTTGACCTGCTTGAGCAGGTCATTCCACCAGGAGGGAACAGTTAATGTAAATGTCTGTGAAAGTGATTTTGTGCCTCTTTGAGATGGCACAATAATGCGTTGTTCACTTGCAGAACGCACGCTTCTAGAGGGCACATAACTCTGAAGTAATGAATTTAGGTAAATGGGTGCAGAGCCAGTGGTGGTTTTGTTGGCAAACATTAATGCCTTGAATTTTATGCGAGCAGCTAATGGTAGCCAGTGCAAATTGATGAACAGAGGTGTGACATGCGTTATTTTCGGCTCATTAAAGATTAATTTTGCAGCAGCATTTTGGATTAATTGTAGAGGTTTGATATAAGTGGCTGGAAGACCTGCCAAGAGAGCATTGCAATAGTCCAGCCTGGGTAGAACAAGAGCTTGAACAAGGAGTTGTGTTGTATGTTCTGAAAGAAAGGGCCTGATCTTCCTAATGTTGTAAAGCAAATCTGCAGGACCGGGCAGTTTTAGCAATGTGGTCTGAGAAATTCAGCTTATCATCAATCACAACTCCAAGGTTTCTAGCTGTTTTTGAAGGAGTTTTGGTTGATGAGCCTAACTGGATGGTGAAATTTTGATAAAGTTATATTTATACTTTAGTTATAAATTAATATTTATATATTTAGTGCAGAAAATCTGCTTGCACCTTGCTATTGTCACAGATCACCACAACCACCCTCACCTGAGTTCTGATCACCTGCAACTGTCACCAATCAAGCACCTCATTACCAGCCTGCATAAAAGCACACACCTCAGACACCCTCACGGTCCAGTCTCGTATACACGTAGAGGACTCAATGACTTTGCTACTGATTACCTTTGAATACTTCTTGCATTACTTACCTCCTGTGTTCCTCCTAGTGTCTCCAAGTATCTCCAAGTATCTCCAAGTATCTCCTGTATCTCCTAGTTCCCGGATCGCTGAGGCATATGATCTGATACACCGATCATATGCTCTCTTACAAGAATGCATTTCTAACAGCTAAATCTGATTACTACTCTAATACAATTGGGTTAGATGAAGGGAATACAAGGTCCTTGTTTAATACAGTAAATAATATCCTACGGCCTCCTGATACCCTTCCTTCTCATCTATATTCTAGTGATCTATGCAATAAATTAATTACCTTTTTTTAATATTAAAATTGAAAATATTCATCAGCAATTAACTTCTCAAAATAATGTGGCATCTGATCTGTTCTATTTACCTTCCTGTGATTCTCTTCTGTCTCTATTTTACAGTTTCGAACATCCAACTATTGATCAGGTTTTATCAAACAATCTAAGTCTTCCACTTGTCAGTTAGATCCACTCCCCACTCACCTGGTCAAAGCTTGTTTATTTTCTCTCTCTGGTATAGTTACCGATATTATACACTCGTCTCTCACCTCTGATGTGGTTCCTTCATCTTTAAGTTTGCTGTAATCACTCCAAGTCTTGAGAAACCAGGAGCTGACCCTAACGATTTTGCCAACTTTCGCCCAATTTCCAATTTGCTCTTTCTCTCAAAAATTTTGGAAAAAGTTGTTGCATCTCAGGTTCATTCCCATCTTTTAAAAAATAGCCTGTTTGAAAAATTCCAATCCAGTTTCTGGCCTTTGCATAGTACAGAGACTGCCATGGTAAAAGTTGTTAATGATCTCCTGATGTCAGCCGATTCTGGACATTTAACTATACTTATTCTACTCGATTTAACCGCGGCCTTTGATACAATTTCTCATCAAGTTCTCTTAGATAGATTACTCTCTATAGGTATTACTGGTGTCCCTCTTAGTTGGTTCAGATCTTATCTCTCGGGACGCACTCAATTTGTTCAACTTAAAAATTTCAGATCATACGTTTCACGTGTTACAGCTGGTGTTCCTCAAGGCTCTGTTCTGGGCCTTCTTTTATTTATTATTTATTTACTACCCCTTGGCAACATTTGTAGGAAATATGGCATCAGTTTTCATTGCTATGCCGACGATACCAGCTTTATTTGTCTTCTAAGCCAAATTCTACCCTTCTTTCTTCTTCTCTTTTGGGTTGCTTAGAAGAGATTAAATCCTGGTTTTCGCTAACTTTCTCAAGCTGAATATTGACAAAACAGAAGTTCTCCTTGTTGGTACCAAATCAAATTTGTCAAAATCCAATAGTTTTTCACTTCCTGTTGATAACTCTATAATCTGCCCATCTGCTCAGGTGTCGGGTGTCGCCCTCGATAGTACTTTATCTTTTGAAAAGCATGTGAACAATATTACTTAGTCTGCGTATCTCCATTTACGGAATATCAGCTGCCTTCATCCATTTCTCACACCAAATTCCACAGCTATTCTTGTACATGCTCTAGTTCCCTCGCGCATTGATTATTGTAACTCTCTTCTCTTTGTGCTACCTTACAAACTCCTTCATAAACTTCAATTGGTCCAAAATTCAGCTGCCCGTATAATTACTAGAACATCCTCCATCGAGCATATCACTCCAGTTCTCTACCATCTTCAATGGCTTCCTATTAAATATCGAGTAGAATACAAGATTCTACTTCTCACTTTTAAAGCTCTTCATAATTTTGCACCACCATATCTCTCTGATTTGCTTCATAATTACATTCCAAAGCGTACTCTCAGATCTTCTTAATCTGTTTCCCTTGTTGTACCTTCTGTTCGTTTAGCTACAATTGGGTCTAGGGCATTTAGTTGTGCTGCTCCCAATCTCTGGAATTCTCTTCCACAATCTATACAAGAAAGTGACTGTCTGACTACTTTTAAATCATGTCTTAAAACTTGTTTAAATGAGCTTTCTTGGATTAATTTGTAATTATTTACCGTCAATAGTTGTTGTTGTTGTTGTAGTAATGTTGTTTTGATTTTATGATTATCACTCCACTGTACGGTGTCCTTGAGTGCTTTGAAAGGCGCCTTTAAATAAAATGTATTATTATTATTATTATTAATAATAAAAAAATGAATGCAAACATAAAATACATACAGTAGCTTGCAATGCATTTTCAAATTCTAAAGAAAACAAATAATATTTAAGCACACTCTGAAATACACCTAATGTAGGAGAATATTTAACAGACAGTAAGGTCATTCCAGAGACTAGAGGCTGCAAAAGAGAATGCCTGATTACCTTTACATTTTAAAAAAGAACACAAAACCATAAGGAGCAACTGATCATTTGACCACATAGATCTACTGGATTGACAAAGACTGATTAAGTCAGTCACATACTCAGGCACTAGACCATGCAGAGCCTTAAAACATACAACAACACTTTGTAATGAATTCTGTATTGTATGAGTAACCAATACAGTTTGATTAACACGGGAGTACTGTGCTCTCTCTTCTTAGTATCCGTTAAAAGTCAGGCAGCGAAATTCTGAACAAGCTGCAAATGAGAGAGAGAAGCCTGACTCACACCCAGATACAACACATTACAGTGATCCAAACGCACAAAGGCATAAACAACCTTCTCCAAAAGAGAGGATAGACTTCAATTTATATATTGATCTAAGATGAAAAAAAGAAAAATTCTTAACAACAGCATTGATCTGCCGGTCAAATTGTCAAAAATGGCACCAATATTTCTCATGCTAGACCATTTTTCCCCCAGGATGCATCCCCAGGCAGTCATTAACATCCTCTACACTCCCCTAATTACAAAATAATATCATATCTGTCTTATTCTCTGTCACGTGTTGGTTTCTGTTTAGTTCCTGTCTGTCATTATTTGGTTCGTTTCCTGCTCATTTAGTTAATCATCATTCATTAGTTTCCACCTGTGTTGTTTTAATCATCTCGTTTGCTCCTTAGTTGCCTGCCCTTTATAAGCCCTCAGTTTCCGTAACTCCTTTGTCCTGGATTAATGTTATTTTCAACGCTTATAGTGTGTTGATGCTTATTAAAAACTCATTTTCTTCTACTCCTTTGTCGTGCACAATTACTACAACCACAACCCTGTGACATCCTCATTCAGTTGGAGAAAGTTATTTGGCAACCAGCACTTAACCTCTGTTAAACATTCGCACAGGGATTGAATGGCACATTTACATAATTTCAGTAGTAAATAAATTTGAGAATCATCCATGTACAAGCGACAGTGAATCCAAAATTTCTCAAAAATAGAACCTAGAGATCATATAAAGGGGAAAAAATTGGTACCAAAATAGAACCCTGAGGAACCCCACACACAAGAGGGGCAACAGTAGAAAAATATTTCCCTAAACTGATTGAAAAGGTCCTATCTTTAAAATAAGAGATCCATATGAGAGCTAAGCCCAGAATGCCAACAAGGTCCCTAAGAGAATCAATGAGAATATCATGATCAGCTGTATCAAATGCCACAGTAAGATCTAACAGAAATAAGACAACACAGCTTCCAGAATTAACACCTCATAGGATGTCATTAGAAACCCTTAAAAGTGCAGAATCTGTACTATGACCAGCTCTAAAACTTGACTGGAATGTATCTAATATTATATTCCTCATTAAAAATTAATTAAGCTATGCATACACAATTTTTTCCAGTATCTTAAAAAGGCAATTACGGAATGAAGCAAAAACTACTCATGTCAAAGTTTATTTTTTAATTTTTGAAAAGCAGCTGAATAACTGCATGCTTAAAACTGGCCGGAAACAACACCAGATGATAAACTAAAATATCTAATAGACAAAATACTTGGGCCAGTGGAATCAAGTACCTGCTTAAACAAAGAAGAAGGAATCACATCACCTGGAGACCTGGTAGGTTTCATATGAGCAATTATATCTTTAAATTGCTGAAGAGAAACAAGAGTAAAATAGGTTAATTGTTTAGAAGGGACAACAGAATCAATAAAGTCATTGCTAACAGATGAAATCTGAGATCTAATTCCAGTAATCTTACCAATGAAAAAGTTTAAGAACTTTTCGCACGTCAACAGAAGGAGTTAGTAATGGAGTAGCAACAGGATGCAGCACAGCATTAACAGAAGAAAAAATAACTCTACAATTATGACAATTTCTGGAAATAATGCCAGAAAAAATAACTTGATCTAACAAATTTAACAACTTGATACTCGCTCAAACGATTCTTCAAAATCTCATAAGAGACCTGTAATTTACCTTTAAGCTATTTACGTTCAGCCCTTCCACAGCACGGGTAGTACTCTTCAACCAGGGCTGTGATTTGACCTTTTTTTCCTGACTTCAAAAGGATCCACAATGTCTAAAATATCTAAACAAGAAGAGTTAAACTGGTTGACCAATTTTTCTAAACCCATACAGGGAGAGGGAGACTCGAACAATGTAATTAAAGGGGAGACCTCAAAAACTGCTAAAAATCACACTTTATTTTGATGGTCCCCCTATAGATAATCTGCTGACTATAAGTTACTTTGCAAGTGCATATCTACTTACTCTCATCAGAGTAGTATTTGTAGATTGTCTATTAAACATTCTGTAGCAATCATTACAATGTCTATAACATGTAAGCATCTATTAATCCATGCGTTTATGACCTCAAGGTTAGATTATTGTAATGCTTTATTGGGTGGTTGTTCTGCACGCTTAATAAACAAACTCCAGCTGGTCCAAAATGCAGCAGCTAGAGATCTTACTAGAACCAGGAAATATGACCATATTAGCCCGATTCTGTCAACACTGCACTGGATACCTATTAAACATCGTATATATTTTGAAATCTTGCTTATTACTTATAAAGTCCTGAATGGTTTAGTACCTCAGTATTTGAATGAGCTCTTGTTACATTATAGTCCTCCACGTCCACTGCGTTCTCAAAACTCTGGCCATTTGATAATACCTAGAATATCAAAATCAACTACGGGCGGCAGATCCTTTTCCTATTTAGCGCCCAAACTCTGGAATAACCTACCTAACATTGTTCGGGAGGCAGACACACTCTTGCAGTTTAAATCTAGATTAAAGACCCATCTCTTTAACCTGGCTTACACATAATACACTAATACACTTCTAATATTCAAATCCGTTTAAGGATTTTTAGGCTGCATTAATTAGGTCAACCGGAACCGGGAACACTTCCCATAACACCCGATGTAGAAGAATGGCATCTACGCTAATATTAGTCTGTTTCGCTCTTATTCTGAGGTCACTGTTGCCACCAGATCCAGTCTGTATCCAGATCAGATGGTCACTGCAGTCACCTGGATCCAGTACGTATTCAGACCAGATGGTGGACCAGCACCTAGAAAAGGCCTCTAGAGCCCTGAAAGACAGCGGAGACCAGGACAACTAGATGAGCCCCAGATTTTACAGATCCCCTATAAAGACCTTGTCTCAGATGACCACCGGGACAAGACCACAGGAACCAGATGAGTCCTCTGCACAATGTGACTTTGCTGCAGCCTGAAATTGAACTGCTGGTTTTGTCTGGCCAGAGGAGAACTGGCCCCCCGACTGAGCCTGGTTTCTCCCAAGGTTTTTTCTCCATTCTGTCACCGATGGAGTTTTGGTTCCTTGCCGCTGTCGCCTCTGACTTGCTTATTTGGGGACACTTCATTTCCAGTGATATCGTTGACTTGATTGCAAATGATTGCAAAGAAACTATTTAAACTGTACAGAGATGGATGATGACATCACTGAATTCAATGATGAACGGCCTTTAACTGAAAATTAGTGTTTACTATTGTCATTTTGCATTATTGACACACTATTTTCCTAATTAATGCTGTTCAGTTGCTTTGACACAATCTGTATTGTTAAAAGCACTATATAAATAAAGGTGACTTGACTTGACTAGATGTATTTTTCTTATCAGATCCATTCCCAAAATCGCACCAGTATTTAATGGAGCACATAACAGAGATGTAGTTAATAATGTTGGGCCTAATTGTATCTCAATGTGTGAAGTTTCATACAAAACAGAATCATTGCCTACTACACCGGTTAAACACATCTTGGTTTTCTGATATGGAATATTTAGGCTATTTGCTAATGTAATTGGAATGACAGTAATTTCTGCACATGTATCAAACAAAAAATCAACCTACTTTTGTTGTATGTTACCTTTCACAGAAATCCTTTAATCATTATGGTAGATAACAGTGGAAAGGTAGGTACTCACAGCCCCAACAATTAGTTTTTTGTTTTCTTTTTCTGTTCCTGTTGTGCTCTCAGAAGATCCTGAGCAAGCTGCCCCAGAGATTCAGTAGAAAAAGGAGGAACCACTTCAGGATTGTAGGCAGGGTGACTAGGAACAGGGTTATGCCATGCATTTCTCCTGATATCTTGTTGCTTTTTTCTGCATTCTTTTACCCAGTGTCCTAATTGTCCACAATAGTTACACTTTCCTTCTCGTCTAGGTGTTCTGTATTCTTGTTTATTTTCTGTGTTTGAATTACTTAAGGAAGCAGCAGCAATTTTCACTTTTGTCTTGACATCAGGATCTCTCTCCCAAGTAGCTAACCTGTCCAAGTTGTTTCTCAGAGTTCCGTTAGACCATGTACGACCTAAGAAAGGTAGTGCATTCCTGTATTCTGATAAAAGACCATCAAACCACGTCCAGACGAGTGGTCCTTTGTCATTCAATATACTCTCAGGATTAGTGGCTATTCCACTGTAGACTACTGCTACTTGACAGAACCTTTCTGTATATTCACTAACAGTTTCCTCCTCCTTTTGTGCATAGCTTGTGATTCTTGACCAGTCAACCTTTGGGCCAATAATGTTTTTTAGTACTCTTAGAACTCCTCTCAAGTCATCTTTATTAGCATCATGGAACTCAGTATTAACTATTCCCAAGAGTATAGACAGCACTTTAAAAAATATTGAACTCTGACTCAAAATCTGTGACATGAGCTGGGTGATTTCCGTAAGTGACATGTTATAGAGACAAATTTTCTTTGCTAATTCTCTTCTGAAAAAACTGGCACGGGGTGAGGGTAAATTCTGAGCAAGCCTCTCTATTGCCTCAGGGCCAAGAGCCTTAATGACTGCCTATACCTGAACAATGGGAGGGGCAGAGGGGACATTTTCAACCTCTTCAATTCCATGAGAACTTCTTCTTGCTCCACAGACTTCTATTGCACTAACTTTTATATCAGTCAATCCCACAGTGTCCTGAATAGACAAATCATCAGCTTCATGTCTGAATAAAGATTGTAAATCAGGATAAATGTCTTCTGCCTGCCTATGTTTCTTCACCTCACCTCTTCCTGATGTTTTGTTGTGACTTAATTTCTTTGTAAAGGAGGACACTCTAGCACGCAGTTCCTTATTTTTTTATTTTAATTCTGCAATGCGCTGAGATTGTTGTACAGCTAAAGCTAAACTGAATTCTCTGTGGCAGCAGATGATGCCTTTTATGTTTTTTTCCTTATACATGCACCTAACACCTTCTTGTATTCTTCAAAAGACCAAGTCTTGTCTGGGTGAATTTCATATTTTTTTTATTAAATTCAGTCTGACTGATTCTGCTATTATGGAGTTCATTTGCTCTTCTAGCACAGACTTGAACTCGCTATCCGTCCATAAAGTGGTAGCTAGACCACCCTTTTCAGTGGTTGGGATTATTCTGGCACTTCTTTTAACCATTTTGCAACAGCACTTCCCTGACTTTTCGGAAGATAGATGTATTTGTTAACACACAAGGTAACTGCTGTTAAACTTCCCTGATAAAACAGAGGATAAACCAATAACTTCCCTGACAAAGCAGAGGATAACTTGTGTTAACACACACTGTTCACCTTCTCTGTTTGAACAGAGAATAACCCTTCTTCTCTAGCAAGGTAGAGGATAACTTACCTGCTAACAAACCCTGCAGCTGTTCGCTAACACTTCTCTGGCGGCGCAGAGGATAACCACATGTACTGGTCTGTATTCTTTGGATAGAGTGACACTCACCAAATCTTGGCTGTGCTGAAAATTTTCAGTCTGAAGCAATGACAGGTGAGGAGCTCTATCTGGGTCACGGCACCAAAACTGTTGGAAACTCAGAAGTGAAGACCAGGAGACTCTTGGTTATCTTCAGGAGGACTCTTTATTGAGAATGCATTGCGTGGCACTGTCTAACTAATACAGAGGTGTCTTACTTTTTAAAAGCATTTCAGGGGCCGTCCTTTGAGATGTTGACACAGTATTCAGTGGTGACATCATTAGATCAAAGAACAACAGAAAAGAGCAGGAATTTACCCCAGATCGTAAAACTCCAGCAGGTCTATCTAAACGACCTTACCAAAAGGGTTTAAGCCCCCCTCTGGTTACAGGAACTAATATTAAGTCAATATCTCGTAGCCGAGTCTCACAGGATCAAAGGCTATCTCAACATCCCAAGGACAGCTGACCTCAATCAAAGAGGAGAGAATTTGGTTATAAGAAAAAAATACAGATGGTCAATTGTTATTACGGTGTCTTTGAATATTATTTTCCCACACAAGGTAAACACAACTGTAGCATAAAAAAGCCCATTTGTACACCACAATCAAACCAACCTTCGTATAATTTTCCCTGCAGCTGCATTTATCCTGATAAGACACATCTGAAGGTTGTGATGTTCTCCAGTGAATTAAATAAAAGACTGATGATGATGACAAGTTCTATTTCTCTTTCTTTGTGCCACCTCAGAGGAAGAAAGACAACAGGATAAAAAGTTACTCACATTTTCTATCACCGGTGGAGGAAATGTCTTACAAATGTAATTATAATGATTAGAATAATACTTAATACTACATATATTAATCCCAATGTGAGGTCTAGAAACAGTTAAAACTGAATAACATCTTACTGTAGTCTCTGTGTTGGGTGCCTTTTTTCCCTGAAAAACGTGTGCTTGATCTAAAATTGTAAACCAATATCTTATCATTAGCAGTTATCAGTAGTTATTACGATTCACGGAATGTCATTATTTTTGATTGATGACTTTGACATTTGACCCGCCCCCTTAGGGGTTAACCTTATGACCTTTTTAATGACCGTGATTAACCTATGACCTCAGCAATGAAGTAGGTTATTGTCCTTTAATGTTCAGCAGATGTTTAATGACCTCTGTTTGTAGCACATATCTGGGGAGTGACATAATTAACCTGTGACCTCTAACATGAATTAGGATATTGTCCTTTAATGTTCAGCAGATGTTTAATGACATCTGTTCGTAGCACATATCCGGGAGTGACATTCTTAACCTGTGACCTCGGCAATGAATTAGGATATTGTCCTTTAATGTTCAGCAGATGTTTAATGACATCTGTTTGTACCCCATATCCGGGAGTGACATTCTTAACCTGTGACCTCTAACATGAATTAGGATATT
>NW_015506646.1:69739-70256 GCF_001515645.1 Sinocyclocheilus grahami | reverse complement strand
CCAGCGAGTACATGAAACAGTATAAATACATAACCTCATAAATTCGGCGTAATTCTATCATATTAATCAAAAAAAAAAAAAAAGACTTCATTTTTGTAACATATCTGACTTTCTCTTCAAAACACAAACTTTGTTTTTGTTTGTTTTTTTGAACAACCGGTTTGTTGGGGGGGCATTCTACCTTATTTCTAAGGTAGGATGCTTGTAGTTAAATCACATCTTTAACCTAAAACATTTTTCATTCAAACTCTCTCTCTCTCACACACACAGCTTTCACAGACTCCCACAAACTGCCAACAACATTCTTAAGTTTGTTTTATCATTTAGCTGTAGCTTAGACATGAATCTATTTATTTTAAGCATTATTACAAGTATAGATGCTGAAAGAGCTCATTAACCTGTTTAACTCTAAAAATGTGAACAATATCACTTAAGACTAGTTTGATAAATAATGGTATGCTCATAAAACAAACCTGGACCCAATTTGATGCATTGTAACAACAAGTACAACCATTGC
>NW_015506646.1:55940-68210 GCF_001515645.1 Sinocyclocheilus grahami | reverse complement strand
TGTTAAAAGCGCTATATAAATAAAGGTGACTTGACTTGACTCAAAACAAGGGGAGTCCGCTTTTAGTTATTATGCCACCCGCACTTGGAATCATCTTCCAGAAGAGGAATCAGATGTGCTAAACATTAGCCACATTTAAAACCAGACTCAAAACTCATCTATTTAGCTGTGCATTTACTGAATGAGCACTATGCTACATCCGAACTGGTTGCACTGTATTTTATGTATAACCATTTTCTATTCTTAACTGTTTTAATTCATTTTAAATCCCTTTTTAATTATTTTAAACCTTTTTTTAAATTTCTTGTTTTACTGTTGTGATTATTATTATTTTTAATTATTATTTTACTTCCTTTTATGTAAAGCACTCTGAATTACCATGGTGTATGAAACGTACTATATAAATAAACATGCCCTGCCTTGCCTAACAGTCCTGGCCATCCTAAATACTGGTCACGCTCAATGAAATGAAGACATGCGGAGGTAGAGAACACAACAAACAGGTCACAGAACCTTTGGGTCATGAAGCATCCCTGTCTAACACAACACACATTCTCCAGAATGGGGTAAAGATGGGTTCAGTATTTCATGATGAAAACAGACTGAATATTCAGATACCAGATGAGACTGTTTGACTTTTTTTCTTAAGACAAAGACAGTTGTTTGATTTCAAGAACACACAACCAAATCCTAATACTATTTTACGAAATAACAAAACAACGGCTGATCCATTCCAACATGTACATGTCAAGTCTGTTTTTTCATAGGTATATCTTATTATTCTTGAATATAATTGTTTAGTCTAAATATGTTAACAATTTTTTTTTCTTCACAACGATGTTAAATTTAACACGTGTAACTAATACCTCATTCTAACGCTACAGACTTCTAGGTCAGGGAACTACAAATCCCAGCATAAACCTCAGACTTCAGACATGGCCGCTGGGGGCAATACCCCACAATACTCATACATGGCAGCGGTCTAAAACGTTGGACTTCTAAATATATGCGTGCTCAGATACCCTATATAAAAAGACTCACATCTCCGCACTATTTGTATAACTATTTTACATAAAAAAGCTACTTGCATGGTAAACTTGGCCGCAAGGTCACGTGCATGAAGATAGATACTGTGCAAAGTCGATATAGTTCATTTAAAGTTACGGCGGAGTGTGACGACATGAGGGAAATGTACGACCCGGACTTGTGGCCAGAAGGTGCGTTTGTGCGGCGCTTCTATGAAGTGCGTAAATCAAAGGGTGCTACTGAAGATGTTAAGACGAACACGCTTGTGGGGGTACATCACCCAGTAGATTAAAATAGACATATAATGAGAGTCGTGTCATATAATACCCGTGGTTTGCGTTTGGGTCAAACTGCGACGGATAAGGCTCGACGGCTCGTTGTTGACAATCTGTTTGAGAACACAGACATTTTATGTGTACGTCAAAATAGCTTTGTTTAAAGCCTATTGCACTCCACTGTATACTGCTCACTTGTGGTGCAGTTACAGTAAAGCTAAATTTAACAAGTTGCAGGTTGCATATAACGATGCATTGCGACTTTTATTAAAAGTCCCTAGGTGTACAAGTGCCAGTCAGCTTTTTGTTCAGAATCAGGTGCCTATGTTATGTGCTGTTATCAGAAATGTTGTGTATAAATTTATAAAGCGACTTGGGGCCTCTAAAAATGAAATTATTGTGATTTTGGAGAAGAGTACTGTTAGGTACACCTCTGCACTCTGGAGGCACTGGAGAAAGTGCTTATATGGATATTAGATGTAAATTATTTTCTTGGTATTTGTTGTTGTTGCTATCCATGTTGTATGTTGTTTTTGTATGCTTTTTTATTTTATATGGACCTTTTTGAGTCTGAAATAAAGATATCAATCAATAAATGAATATAACACATTGAAATTTTATATTTCGCCACTCTTGTAGTATTTTCCCATCTAATCGTAATTGTTAGACCTTGCGCTTTGTTTCCTAGTTTTTGCTGTCATGTTAGAGGACAATATTTCTGTGAATTTGCTTGATTTAATCAAATATCGCTTTAACCCGTTCTCTTCATTCTTTGAGTCTTTTACGTTATATCATCCTAGTTTATATCAGATACTAGATCGTTTCTTAATAATTCTCTTCCGTCTACATTCTATTAGGTCTACTAGATTTAGGTGCGTATAAATCTGACATGTCTATGTGTTTCACAGCTCTTTTATGATTTTCCACAGAAGTGCATCTGGACAGGGCACCGGGGTCAACACAACGTGGGTGGTCGCAACGTGGGCGGTCACTACGTGGGGAGAGGACGCGTGGAGGAGGGGAAAAGGTCACAAAGGTCAAAGCCATCAATCAAGTTGACAAAGTGTCGGGTATAGCTACTCCCAGCTAAGATGAGTAAAGCATCTGGTTGGGCTGTCTGCTGCTCACTGATGTGCTGGTACAGTTCATTAAGTGCCTCGCTCCATTTGCTGTTGTTGGAGCTGGGAGGGATGTATACAGCAACGAGCAGTATGGCTGTATATTCCCTCGGTAGATAGAACGGCCGGCACTTAATAATCATAAACTCCACCAGGGGTGAGCAGTGTTTGCAGACCACAACAGCATCGCGGCACCACGCATCATTGATGTAAACACAAAGCCCTCCGCCGCGGGTCTTACCTCCCTCGACGAGAACTCTGTCCGCTCGATAGCATGTTAGCTGGCATCTGGACAGGGCACCGGGGTCAACACAACGTGGGTGGTCGCAACGTGGGCGGTCACTACGTGGGGAGAGGACGCGTGGAGGAGGGGAAAAGGTCACAAAGGTCAAAGCCATCAATCAAGTTGACAAAGTGTCGGGTATAGCTACTCCCAGCTAAGATGAGTAAAGCATCTGGTTGGGCTGTCTGCTGCTCACTGATGTGCTGGTACAGTTCATTAAGTGCCTCGCTCCATTTGCTGTTGTTGGAGCTGGGAGGGATGTATACAGCAACGAGCAGTATGGCTGTATATTCCCTCGGTAGATAGAACGGCCGGCACTTAATAATCATAAACTCCACCAGGGGTGAGCAGTGTTTGCAGACCACAACAGCATCGCGGCACCACGCATCATTGATGTAAACACAAAGCCCTCCGCCGCGGGTCTTACCTCCCTCGACGAGAACTCTGTCCGCTCGATAGCATGTTAGCTGATCGAGATGAATAGCGCAGTTCGGAACGCTGTTGCTGAGCTATGTTTCCGTGAACACAAAAACACAACAGTCTCTTACAGTCCTTTGAGTTGAGCGTAGTAGTCAGATGTAGCCCAGTTTATTGTCCAAAGAGTGTACGTTAGCCAGTACGATGGTGGGGATAGCTGGCTTGTCTGGGTTAGCCATTAGCCTAGCCCGGATACCTCCGCGCTTACACCTCTTCTGCTTCCTCTCGCGCCGCTTGTGGCGCCTTCGCTGTGGGCGAGATGCAGTAGTGGGTGTTGGTGATGGTGTAGGCCTCCGGAGCAGACCGAGGTCCCGCAGCTCTTTGGCGTGCGCTGAGTTTAACGCTAAAAATGTGGTTCTGCCGACATCGAGCAGAAACTCACGACTCTATGCCCACTTAAAGACAGGTAGACGCGATGAAGACGTACAAAAACACTCACAAGACAAAACACATGAAAACACCGTTCTGATGGAAGAGAGAGAAGCCGCAGCGTGTGCACGTGCCGCCATCTTGGATGACTGAGGACATGTTACACTGAGGACAGTGAGTGAGTGGTTGAAAGACGGAAAGAGACCTCCAGCTTGAGCTCTAAATAAAGGTTCGGCAGAGCTTAAAGTATACTGGCGACAGTTTCATAGACTGCATTTGCAGGATGGGAAAATCTACCGTTTTGCCTGTAACAAACCAAAAGAGTCACCTACTCTTCATGTAGTCATTCCCAGCAAAGCTGTCCCCCAGGTGTTACAGTTGTTACATGGACATTCCACTGTAGGTCACCTTGGTCATAAAAAGACACTTGCAAGAGCTAGAGAGCATTTCTACTGGCCATACATGACTAGAGACATAGAGAACTACTGCAAACAGTGTGTCCCATGTCAGTCAAGATCTATGCCAGTCCCACATCGTGTAGCTCCCCTGCAGACTATTCATGCCAGTCGTCCTTTTGAAAAGGTAGCAGCTGACATTACCGAGCATGTGAATTTGTACCCTATGAAAGACCAAATAGCTGTAATGGTTGCACAATGTATTTCTGAACAGTATGTCACAGAGCATGGTGTTCCTGAATGCCTTCATACAGATCAAGGCCGTCAGTTTGAGGCAGATTTAATCAAGGAGTTGTGTTCCAAGTTTGGTGTCACCAAACCAGGACTTCTCCTTATCATCCTGGGGGAGATGGTTTAATCGAAAGATTCAATCGCACCCTGAAAGATCAGTTGAGTAAATGTCTGTACCAGCAAACAGAGCCATGGGATACCATGTTAAGGGCAATCCAGTTGTCTTATAATACTAGTGTACACAGCAGCACTGGATACACCCCTTTCTTCCTTGTGCATGGACGTGAAGCCAGATCGCCAGTTCATTTACTCTTCCCTTGTCCTACTGAACCTTCCAGTGCCTCTGCCGGCACCCCAGCAGAGTATGCTACATCTGTCTACAGGAAATTGCAGTTTGCTTTCAAGTTCCGTCAGGAGAATCAGGAACATGCTCATGAGCAGCAAAAAGCTCAATATGACAAAAAGGCCAAATACACCTCATACAATGTGGGAGACTTGGTTTGGTTGAATGATCCTGCTCATTCCCGATGTAAACTGGCCCGACGTTGGAAAGGACCCTACATTGTAACACAAAATGTTCAGCCTACTGATGGTTATTCTGTACTGTATGCTATTCAGCCAAAAGGTTTTCCTGAAAAGACACCGCAAGTGGTACATCATAACCGTCTTAAACCTTACCTGTCTTCCACCTATCAGCTTGGACAAACAGTCTCGGATGCGTCATCTCCTATTGCACAGCCTGTTGAAAGGCAAGTACCCACTAGTACTTCTAATTCCTCTACACTTGCGATCCAGGAGAACTTGCCTTCTGTTGTCTTTACTGGTGAGGTCCCCAGTCAGAGTCCAGCTAGGTCTTTGCTTTTGGGACAGTCCCCCCTGAACTTACCTCAAAACACTGGACAGTTTACTGTCACACAGCCTGATGACATGGACACTGTATCCTCAAAAGTGGACCATCCTACTATGGCTCCGCATGGTGTGCTGGACCCTAGACTGTTAGGTCGCAGGCCTGTCAAATTGCCTGCAAGGTTTAAAGATTATGTTGTGAAATAAGAAGAAAAAAGTTATTTGTTTTAGAACCTTTGCTGCAGTCCACATAAACACCCTGTATTGTGTTTATTGAAAATGTTGGTTGTATTGCACCAATAATCTGCACATTGTTTTGTATGGTTTAAGGACATTGTTACTCTCTATATGTTGAAAAGTGGACGTTTCTTTTCCCACAGGGTAACTAATGTGAAGTTGTTTAATATTCATTGTATTCCATTTCTGCATGTTTTTGCCAAGGACTTTTATTTTGGTGTTGCGTCCTCCGAGAAGGAAGGTCTTGTAATGTGAAGGGAAGTGCGGGAAAGAGGAGAAGAAGAGAGAGTAGAGTGTGGCGGGCACGGAGACTAGTGCTGCTTTCCTCCCCAGTTCTAGGACTTTGCTCAATAAAAGTTACTAGCCTTCGATATTTTCAAGTCCATCGTCTTTATTCACATCAACCCACGGGCATCTAAAACCCCACGCCTTATAATATCTTACTCAAGACAGTACTAAATAAAAAACAAATAACATGGATTTTCTATGATCTCTTATTTTGTTAAAATTACTCACATTTTCACAGATTCTGCAAGGGGTTCGCAAACTTTCAAGTGGCACTGTATATATTAGGGATGTCAATTTTTGATCATTTCCATGATCGATCGTCGTTTAAATTAACGATCGATTAATCGTTAACCTTAATGCTGCAAAATGCGTCTATTGCAGCGGCACGCAGTCAAAGGCATGACAGGATGTGCAAAAGCCACTCACACACACACAAAAAAACGCTTTCTCACCCGAATTAAAGGAATTTTAGTCTGAATAAAATGCTAGTGGCAGGATTGTAAAATGAATAAGTGTGATTATTATGATTATTTGATCAAATGAAGAGAGCGCGCCATACGCTTGAGATCATTTTACTTTGTTGACTGTTTCCTATCCCGTCACGGGGACCACTGAACACGCCTCTTTAAATGGTTTCGTGGTGCTCGTTGTTGTATTTTAAAACACTATTGCAATGTTTTCAACTGACATTATGGCATTTAAAATAAAATTATCCCAAACGTAACTGTGGTCGCGTGTGGCTGTGCTGCGCAGTCAGTGAACCGCTTCCATCAGCGCTGCTGCAGCAAAACACACAGTTGCTAACATGAAACATTTTTATGCGAGTATTCTGACCAGTACTTACTTTGATCCTGCTGGATACTGTTCCGGAAAATGTCAGATTTTTAATTTTTGCGTTCCGGTAGGCCTATTTGTTTAAAAAAATCTGGCATTTACAGTGCATTAGATTGTGACAGTGCATGCGTGCGTGCATACGAGACGAAGCGAGCGCGGGTTTGGATAGATGTATTTAGAGGTTATTACTCGTGTCTCAATCGGCACAAATCCAAATAGTTCCATATTAGTAATGTATTGGAATGTTAAGCTATTATTTATAATGTAAACTAGGCTTGTACTTTACATGCATTCGCATATAGACGGAAAAGATCATCCTCTTCACATGAGCAAAAATGTCCTTGGCATAACAGCAGAGTGGACCGGTATACTACGGTCTATTTAAACTGACCAGTGTAACCTTTTATATGTTTGGTTGACTGTATTTTATTTTGATAATGAACAGACTGCGATGTAAGTTTGAATTGCTAGTGTAGTGATATCGCGAGAAAAAGTGGTGGGAACGAGAGAGTGATCGCAAGAGTTAAGAGAGCGATCATGTAGTTGAGAGTATGTTAATAAAGTTGAGATAACAACGATACAGACTGGTTATTGAGACAAACAACACAACAGCTAGAATATGTGGGGTGTGTGCATGCAAGGCGCCGGCGCGATCGAACAGCTGAAACATAAAAAAACGACATTTTTGGAGTAAGATATAATCCACAAAAGTGTTTACTTTTATTTTTGCCCACTCACAATAAAAACAGAAGATTTGTGCTTTGTAAAATAAAGCAAACAAACAGAATGCGTGTTGTCATGTCCTTTCCGTAAACTTGTTTATGAAGCCCCACGCCACACTTCTGTTTTAAATCTGTTAGCTTAATTATTTAAGTCAGATATATTTCGCTTTTTTTTTTATGAAAACAAAGTGTTATTTTTATTCTAGGCCTATTAATTACAGTACATAGGCTATACATTTTCCTTAAAGCATCCCATTTTGTTTCAGGGCTTGAAAACCTTGTGCACTATAGTTAGGTCCTACAGAAACTGGTGAAGGATGCTCTTAGTTGTGGCATCACCGTTTAGTGACATCATTGAATGCTCTGGGAAAACGTATAGTCAGTGTCGGTCACAGTGCCTTTTAATTGCTGTTTTGAATCCAGCAATAATTTATTTACCAATTAATAATAAAAGCTTTGTTTATTAGAGGAATATTTGGTTAGCTGGAAAATGTTACATCGCGACCATGCTTTTGGATGTCGATGTCCATGCTTTTGGCTTTGTTCTGGTTTGCCGGTTGGTCACGAATTTCCACAAATTCAATATTTAGGCATTGTTTCTTTTCCTAAATCCTCATCGTCTAACCCTCTAATTTTGCAGGTTTATTTTATTGTCATTCACTTTTTATCACTGTGTTCGCCTCTCTTACTGTGATCAACATGCGGGAGGGGAAATTAAAGATTTCATGGCAATGAATTAAGAATTTGTTCGATTTATTAATTTGTTATCTCATTTTAGTTAAATCATGGGTAATTTAAGGAACACAATTAATGAAACATGGACAGTGGCCACAAATTATCAAGTCGTAGGAACGAATTAAGTTGTAGGAATAAATATCCTATCTGTCCTGTGTTCCGCAGCCCTGCTAAGTGCACGATATGAAATAATTATCTGGGGAAATTAGATACAACATTTCTATTGCTTTCCATGTTGAGGAACTTTGTGTTGTTTCTATTTTAATGTCCTTTTAAAGTTTAAATCACATTAAAAGCTTTATTTAGACATTATGGATGAATAATGATGATGCACGCTCACACGTGTTTTGCGCATGAGCCACATGCAGCCCAAAATTAAATAGCTTAATCGACCATCGATAGCTTTAATCGATTGCATCTCTTATCGACAATTAATCGATCATCGATTAATCGTTGACATCCCTAGTATATATATATATATAGACTATTCTTTCTTTTTGGCAGAACACGAAGAAAGGTACCTTTTAGCTTTTTCAAACTATCCATACAAAACACATATTCAAATAATAATATATTCAACAAACATAAACTCGTATATTGAAAAACATCTCAAATTTAATTTTACCCTCTGGTCCTGTTCACATATGGGTCACAATTACACTGTTAGCTGGTCAAACCAGACCAAAAACGAAGTGGAATAAAGCAGGGGTTTTCAAAGGTTTTTTTGTGCTTGCTCTCTCTCCCCATACAAACACGATACGATGAAACGATACTACCGCTGCCGCACAATGTACTGTCTGTGTCTTGCGGATACATTGCGTTCCTATCTCGATCGCTATGACCGTTAAATGTACTATTATTCAAAGATCCGGTCCATCTTTTTCTGCTTGCCTTGACTGATGCACAAGTAGGATTACGTCCTATTAGTACAACTATTATTTTAATGTCCAATTGTTATTATGTTCTTTTAATATGGACCAGGCCCAGGGGCGGACTAGGGCTAAAAAGTGGCCCTGGACTTTCTGGCACAGAGCGGCACACCACACCATAAACCCACCAGCTAACATATAACACAATTCAGAAATAAAAATGCTATTTTTTATTATTAAAATGATTAAAATTAACATTAATGAATGACTGGCATACTTTTTTTACATTATAACTGGTAATTTCTGGTTTATATGACAAATAGTGAATAATAATAATATATAAGAATTTTTATTAGATTAGAATTTTTAATCTTTTAGAGGGACAGTTTAATATGACTAACGTTAAATACCTACCGTAATATCAGTCCACATGACACAATGCTCTGCTTAAAAGACTTGGAATGTAGTGCAGAGTGTGGACTGTTTTTATGGTGCCTTTCTATTGGTCCTTTAGAAATCATTCTAATATGCTTATTTTCTGCTCAAGAAATATTTCCTATGTATATGTATATATAGATGTATAAATTAATACTTTTATTCAACAAGGTTGCATTAAATTTATTTAAGTGACAGTAAAGTGATTTATACTTATTACAAATTAATTATATTTCCAATAAATGCTGTTCTTTAACTTTGTATTCATCAAATAATCATGAAAAAGTTGAAGTATCACAGTTTCCACAAAAATATTAAGTTAAAACAGTTTTCAGTAGGCCAATAAACCATTAGTAATGGCTTAACTGATCACAAATAATTACTGATAATAATTAGGCAGCAAAACAGCATATTATACTGATTTCTGAAGATCATGTGACACTGAAGACTGGAGGAATGATGCTGACAATACAGCTTTGATCACAGAAATAAATTACAGTTTAAAATATCTTTAATAGAAAACCAGTATTTTGTATACAAAGACAAAAGTACTTATGTCTGAAAACTTTTCAAACATACTTTTATTCGGTTTTGCATTTAGATATATATTTTAGACATTATCAAAGACTACATACATACATACAAACAAATAAATAAATATGATTTCTGAAGATCATGTGACACTGAAGACTGGAGTAATGATGCTGAAAATACAGCTTTGATCACAGGAATAAATTAAATTTTTTAATATCTTTAATAGAAAACAAGTATTTTATATACAAAGACAAAGTACTTATGTCTGAAAACTTTTCAAACATACTTTTATTCAGTTTTGCATTTGGATATATATTTTAGACATTATCAAAGACTACATAAATACATACAAACAAATAAATAAATACATAAATAAATGGATAAATATATACAAAAAATTTTTTTTAAGGATTATTTCTTTATTAACTTTATTTCACACTTTCCAGATGGCAGTGGCATAGATGGCATTAGAGATGAGCTGCAACAGGATCAGTTAGAATTGGACACTGGTACAGTGTGTGTGTGTGTGTGTGTGTGTGTGTGTGTAAAGTTTCGTTTATTTTAAAGTTGGACTATCTTAAAATATGCATAATATATCATTTTTTTTGTTGTCAGAAATTAGCTGCATAATGAATGCATTATTCTCTGTATTTAACTTTTGTATTGGAGATGAGTTAGAGAGAGCAGGCAAGCAGCTAGGCATAGAAGGCAGTGAGAAAGAAGATGATTTAGGGACTTTGGAATCAGGACCAAAACAAGTTAATCTAAAAAATTATCCAGTCACCAGATTTGGTCTACAAAAAAGATCCTTTCAGCAAAGATGGTTTGACTCTTTTGAATGGCTGGAGTACTCTGTTAACAGAGATGCCACATTCTGCTATGCTTGCAGGATACATGGAAAGCATCCAGCACGAAATAATAAAGATTCTCTGATCAACACTGGAGGCTTTTCAAACTGGAAACGAGCTCTGGACAGTTTCAGAGAGCATGAAGCAAGTTTAGGGCACAAGGCTTCAGTGCTTGCTTGGAAGAATTATAAAGCCTGTTTAATAGAAGGCAGTGTTGTTGAGAAAATGAATGTGGCACAAATTGGTGACATTGTTGACAGATGCGAATATTTGCGCAGAATTGTTGCTGTGACCAGCTTTCTTGAGAAGCAAGGTATTTCTTTTCGTGGACATGAAGAAGCAGAGTCTTTTTGGAGTTAATGAAGCTCCTGGAGCAATTTGATCCCTTCCTTCAAAGCTACAAACCACCTTCAAATGTTACTTATCTCTGTCCATCTTCGCAAAATGAGACGATTGAGTGCTGTGCAGAAGAAATAACTACCTGCATAGTTGAAGAGGTGAAAAAAATGATTTGTGGTTGCTCTCTCTCCCCATACAAACACGAGAAGCACCCTGAAGCAGTTTACGTGCATTGTTATGCCCATGAACTGAATTTGGTGCTTTGTCACACTTGTAGGGCTTTACCAGAGGCAGATTACTTTTTTGAAACATTAGGGAATGTGTATTCCTTCTTTAGTGCATCAATGGTCAATCATCAAGCATTTCATGACACACAGAAACAACTAGGTTTAGAGAACAGTGAATTTGTCCAGCTCTCTAAAACTAGATGGGAATGCCAGCTCAACTCAGTCAAAGCTGTGCTTGAAAATCTGACTGCTTTGTTAAGATGCCTGGATAAAGTTGCTACACCCATAGCAATTGGGCTGCTGTCAAAACTGTTCAGGTTTTCTAGTGTGTACATGCTTGTAATGTTCAAGAGTTTGCTATCTGCTACAGAGGGGCTCCATAAGTATCTCCAGAAAGAATCTGTGGACCTGGCACAAGCAACACTCTACAAAGATGCTGTTCTTGAAACACTGACCTTAATGCGGAGCAGTGACAGCAGAACAGCTCTACAAGGAGACAAAAGTAATCTGTGAGTCCAATAACATCTCAGAGATATAATACATGCGATGGCGCCACAGACGGTAGCCTCAGTGTTTGGCTCTCCAGTGTTTGTACTGTTTTTGTTTGTTTTTCCTGTTTTTTGTTTCTCAAACATGATCAGTTTTACCAGGGATGAGCTGCTGAACATTCGGCAGAACACAGCACACAATCTTCTACCGGATTTCGTTTATTCGGACATTTTGCTGAACGTTGTAGTCGGCGGAGCTGCTGCGCTCATCAAGCGCTTCAGGACGCGCAGACGGGGGAAGCGAGCCGGCGCTCGTGAAGCTCATGAAGCGCGGATTCAGAACGCCGTTGCCAAGCATCCATCTGGCGAATCTCTGCTCTCTACCCAACAAAATGGACAAACTTCTTCTGCTCTCCCGGACAAATAAGGATTTTTCACACTCTGCTGCTCTGTGTTTCACGGAAACCTGGATGAATGACGCCATTCCGGACAGCGCGTTGAGTCTCCCGGGCTTGGTGCGGTGTCGGGACATGTTTTTACATCAGCGAAAGGTGGTGTACAGATTTACAGCGTTAAAGAAGATGTGCTGTTCCGATCTAGAAGCGCTTTTCATTAACTGTAAGCCGTTCTATTC
>NW_015506646.1:53793-54580 GCF_001515645.1 Sinocyclocheilus grahami | reverse complement strand
GGTTCGGACTGCTGAAAGGATTATTGGTGCCCCCCTGCCTACCCTCCAAGAACTGTATTGACTGTATACATCCGGAAAAGGGGAAAAGGGCTCAGAAAATCACTCTGGATCCATCACATCCAAGCCATCTCCTTTTTGAACTTTTGCCATCTTTACAGAGCATGTTCTCCCATTGTGCAATTAAAATACAGTATGTGCAATAACCTTAGAATTATTTATCACCCTAAACCCTAGTACATCCCTACAACTTATTTTATTTTATTCTATTCCTATTCCATCTATACCACATGTATCTGTACACCTGTACATACAATTTATTCTTTTTTTTGTGGTTTATATTTATGCATGTGTATTTTATTCACATCTCATTTTTATTATATGTGTGTTGTTGTTGTCTCCGTGTACTGGAAGCTTGTGACACTATAACAAATTCCTTGTATGTGCAAACATACTTGGCAATAAAGCTCTTTCTGATTCTGATTGTGAGATCCTGTCTGGTCCCCGCCGTAAGCAGAGGCGGATGGATGATTACGCAGTGGATTCCACTTTGGGCACTAGGGCTCCATGTGATACTGGCAACCAACTTAAACATCATCTTTTGTATCCATGTCTTGACCGCATGATAAGTGAGCTGAGCAACAGATTTTCTGGTGTTGGGGAAAAGCTCATGAAGGGCATTCAAGCTTGCAATCCAGCAGCTGATGACTTTCTTAGTGAGGAATCAGTCATTTAGTGCATTGCATCGTCTACATACATGGCTTAGGCGAACAATGGGCCAGAAGAGACT
>NW_015506646.1:52729-53073 GCF_001515645.1 Sinocyclocheilus grahami | reverse complement strand
CCAAGAGCATGAAGTAGACAAGATACAAGCAGCAAGACAGATGAGTTATGAGCGATGAGAGAACAAAAACAGAAGGGACGAGAGGCTGTAAAAAGAAAGAAAGAATGAGACAGTAGTGCTAGCATAAACGAGAAATGAAATAAGAGGTGCAAGTATAATATAGATGATTGTAAAATAATAATAAAAAAAGATGTACATGGCACGGTTTCACAGACAAGTTGTAAAAGAGAACATTTTGTGGAGTACCTGTGTGAGAGAGAAAAAGTAATGAATTTAATGAGCACCTTTTTAGTAACAAGACTGTGAAATGATGGGAGGAGTCAGAAAAAAGATGGGACTGAATG
>NW_015506646.1:45063-51301 GCF_001515645.1 Sinocyclocheilus grahami | reverse complement strand
CGTTGTACTGCTGTGCTAAACAACTAAATTCTATTGGTATCCCGCATTCTCAAATATTCACATAAAACAACATAAAAAATATACATGAAAAAAATTCTGTTTAAATTAAAAGTTTAGAAAGATACATAAAACAGTACAATAAAAAAAACAACAGACTGTTTTAGAGTGTGTAGAGCAATTACAAATATAATTTATCTTAATAAAATGTATTATTTATATTTAAAGTTACATACGACATTGGTATACACGTTAGCATTTGAAGAGAATGACTTGCAGTCATGAAACCAACTGTAAAGTGCTCATCTAGGTGTCAGGTTTGACGCACACTTTTGATATTTATAAAAACAAACTGTCAAATCATATGTAAATATATGTATATACTGTAAACAAGGTTCATCTGGTTCAATGTACAGCAGTCAGAGTACCTACTAAAAGAAATACAATCATAACAGCCCAATTTTATCGTCTCTTCATTGGCTACCTGACAGTTTTTGTATTAATTTAAAAATTCTGCCTAATTACTTACAAAGCCTTGAACTAGCAGATGCTTTTCTTACTTGACTCCTAAACTACAAAATAGTCTTCCTTGCACACTTCCTAGATTTCTTTTGTCTAAATTTCAGTCTAGACTTTTATATGCATAATACAAGTGTACTTTTATATGCATAATACAAAAAGTACTTAGGTTTGTCACTACACAAAATGGTATAAACTGAACAAAACCTAGGATAGGATTAATAAGAATATGACACATGCTATATACCAAATATATAACTGCTTGTATCACCACAAAATGTAAACTATATTATCGTACAGCTCTAATTGTCAGGGTTGGGGATGAAGGGATGAGGCGAGGACTCAATAGTGCAGAGTAATGGGCTTTTATTAACAAAATAAAACAAAACAAACAACAAAAACTACCCAGTGGGGGAAAAACAAGCTGGCAAGGCAAGGCAGGATCACGACACAACACATTCAATGGTGATACGATGACGAACTGGCCCGGGACTACTTCTTGTTGCTTTACGGCGGATCGCAGACTTATAAGTGCATTACCACCACCTATATCTCAAATGGACCATTGACACTATCTACAATCTCCTGATTAACCTACCAACCCACACACAAACACCCTTGATTCTTGTACTCGCTTAGAGTCTTCATAGAGCTTCATCCGGCGTTGCGTGTTCAGCTCCTCCGTCCTCCCTCAGCCCTCTTAAGCAGGATTTGAAAGGAGAGAGGGAGAGAGAGAGAGAATTGAATTGACAACCCTTTTATTACAAGATTTTCAAACCTCATTCCAAAAACAAAAAACATTCACAACACATACTTTTCAATACAATATAATGGGGGGGAGGGTAATTTTCATTACTTCTGAAATAACAAGTTTATCATTATCTAATGAGCAGAGCACATCACCACAGCACCATTCAACTTCAAAAATATTCAATGTACACATTAATTTACAAAAGTTACTCAAAAGTCGCGATTTCACCATTTTTTAAAAACCTCATAACTTCTTGATCTCCTTTCTGTTCAATTTTATTTCTCCTAGTTACATAAATAGCTAATTTTGCAATACCAACAATAAAATTAAGCAACTGACATTTAAAATTTTCCTTCATAGTATACAAACAACCAAGAATAAAATCCTGTTTTGTAAAATATACCCCAAAAGAGTCAAAAAGCGACTCTAAAAGACTAAACAAAAAAGAAAGTCTGTTACAAAACATAAAACACAGTCTCCCTTTCATTGCAAAAAGGACAACTCTCACTTACATTTGGGTTCAACATTGCCACAAAAGAATTAACTGCTACAGCTCCATGGAGTATCCTCCATTGAAGATCACCAACCCTTTTAGGTAAGGGAGGTTTATAAGGAACCCTCCACACTGGTTTTGTTGTCTCTGTAATCTCCAAAGTATCTCTCCATACAGTATCACTTCTATTTTTTAACCATTTAACATTTGTCACTTTCACGATACTTCTGTACAATACTTTTCCAGTCGCTGCAAATAAATACATTTTCTCATCAATTTCCTTCTTCAACAAAGGATTAATGTAATTTGATGAGTTAAAATCAGGTACAATACATATATCTGGAAAGAAATCTTCATAATCCGGAAATAAACATTTCTTATTGTACTCAAGTACATTTTTTTTCTTGTGAATTCAAAACTCCCTGCAGTTTATCTAAAAAAAAGTTTAATACATCGTACAGACTTTACTTTTAAAAAGATTGAAACTGTTTCTACATCTTTAAAATCAGGACCTGCATTATTTATAATGTGTTTCAATTGTAGAGATTCACTCCTGTAAAGCAAATCCTTAATACCTGGTATTTCTTCACCAGAAACATCAAAACGTGCACCGAACACAATGGGCTCCTCAAGAAGCCAGTACAAAGACATCAATGGTTCCATCCACTGATGTTTAAACAAACTCCATATTTTAAAAACACTTCGATAAAAAACAGGAACTCCTCTGAAATCAAGTTTTTTAGAATCCATTAAAAACAAGACAGTATCCAGGCCAAGTCCACTTACTCTGCGTAGAATACATTGAGCTACTGGTCTCCACACCAGTCTTTCGGATCCCAGCAAAAATTTCTGCAAAAACTGAAGACGATACGCAGCACATCGACTTGCCAGATGCACTAGACCTTGGCCTCCATCTTCTTTGGCCAGAAACAGAACACTTTGAGGGATCCAATGTAAATTGTCCCAAAAAAAAGTCCACAATTTCTGCTTGAATTTTTGATAAAAAGCCAACAGGAGGATCGATGCATGCAAGTCTATGCCACAGGGAAGAGGCCGCAAGATGGTTGATAATAAGTGTGCGTCCTCTAAAAGACAATTGAGGAAGCAACCATTTCCATTTTTTCAAGCGTCCTATTACATTATCTGCCATTCCTTCCCAGTTTTTCTGCATGAAATATTCATTGCCTAAAAGAAAACACCCAGGTATTTTAAACCATCTCTTTGCCATAATAAACCCCAGGTAGAATGGGATTAACTCCTTCCCAGTTCCCAATCAATAGAGCATCACTTTTTCTCCAATTTACAACAGCTGATGAAATCTTTTTAAAATCATTAACAATTTGTTGTAATTTTTGAACATCATTATCATTTATAAAAACAATAACATCATCAGCATATGCAGATAAATTAAAAGTAGTATTACACTGTGGCAATGTCAAACCCTTTAACTTGCTTCGTAACATAAAAAGCAGGGGTTCTATAGCCAGGACATATAATATTCCAGACATGGCACAACCTTGTCTAACCCCTCTATGCACTGTAAAAGGGGTACACAAACCGCCGTTAATTTTGATCACACTCAATTTCACAATACATTACTCCAGGTTCAATTCTAGCTTTATAGATATGATCAAAGGCTTTTAATGTATGCCACAAATAAAAGGTGTTCAACCCGATCAAAAGCCTTCTCTTGATCTAAAGACATAAGGCCAGTATTAATGCCAAATCATTTTGAAACTTCCAACACATCTCTGACTAGAGTTATGTTGTCAAAAATTGATCTATTTGGTATACAGTAAGTCTGATCGTAGTGTATCACCTTTCCAACTACCTTACTTAATCTTGTAGCCAAAACTTTGGACAGGATTTTAAATTCAGTGCACAAAAGAGAAACAGGTCTCCAATTTTTTATATTTTGGAGATCCCCTTTTTTGGGCAATAGGGTGATAACCGCCCTTCTGCAACTAAGTGGAAGAAACTACTAGTTGTCAATATATTTTCATTAATTAAATCAGCTGTATATAATTGCTTATAAAACTGTACAGCTGCTTGTCTTATCTCAGAAGTTTTAGTTAATTCCTGTCCTGTATCAGAAACCAATGAATGAATTATTTTACTTTGACTATTTTTTTTTCCATACCAAAGAAAAATTTAGAAGGTGCATCCATTTGTGTAACTTTCTGGAAACGTGAGCGAACCAACTGTGCCTTAATGCCCAACAAGTTTGTCAATAAAGTTTACTTTGACACAAGAGATTCAAGGTGTTCTTTTTTTCCTGTAGATGCAGACAAACTGAGTAAATCAACTATCTCAGTCTCTAAAGTATTCAAAGATCGAGTTATTTCTCTTGTAACGTTAAAAGTATACTGCTGACAAAAACTTTTAATTTGTATTTTCCCGCAATCCCACCACTGTTGTAATGAGCTATATAAATACTTTTGCCATTTAAAAACATCCCAGAAAAAATTTAAAGAATCTTTAACATCTTTGATTGATGATAATTTATTAAAATGCCAATAGGCACTATTTGACTTTACGTTGTTCACTATTACAGAACAAAGAACAGCACTGTGGTCTGAGAATCCTACAGGATTAATTCTACAAGATTTTAAAAAATTATACTGATGCTTAAAGCTGTAAAATCGATCAAGACGTGCTAAATACAATGAATTATCTTTACAATGAACCCATGTGTATTGTCTTAGTTTTTTATACATATTTCTCCAAATATCACAGAGATCAAAAGTTTGAATTAATTGCTTGATAACCCTTTGAGATGCAACATGTGGTTCTAAATGATTTCGGTCTAATTTATCATTCTCAGTACAATTAAAATCTCCACCTAAGACTAAAATGTCATCCGTATTTAGGCTTTTCAGAGTAGTGTTGACTAAATTTAAAAACAAAACTCTTTCCGCTCCACTATTCAGAGCATAAACATTTAAAAAGACTATAATGTTTTTTTCAAATTTAACTAACTTTTTTTTTTAAAAACGACCTTTTTCAATTTCAATAAATTCATAAGATGCTGGAGACACATTTTTAGAAAATAATATTGCAACACCTCCACTAATAGAGGATTTATGACTAAGAAAAAGTTGACCTCCCCACTCTCTTTTCCAGTCCACTTCATTTCTTATATCACTATGCATCTCTTGTATAAACATGACATCCACAGACTTCTGGCTTATAAATTCATACAACATCATCCTTTTACGAACATCTCTAGCTCCATTTACATTTAGAGTTCCAATTTTTAGCTGACTCATAGTATTATTTAAGTTCCACAAGAAACTAAGAGGAGAAAAAACATTATGCATATGGCCAAAAACACCAAGTGTAAGGATCTAAACCATGTCATTTTTCTCATCTCCAAGAATTTGTTTTTTTAACTTGATCACAAACTTCCGTAAGCGGTACACTTCAATATCAGAGAAAGCCCCTTCTCTCATCAAACACCTGGTGTCCCTCACAAACTGTGCACGATTAGGAGAATAATCCTCAATCTGTACACCTTTTAGCCCTTTTGTTTCCTGAAGAAAAAGACTAATGTCCTCAGCTTTGTACACAACATTTACATTCTCATTTTGAGAACAAGCAGAAAGCTCTGAACACACCGAAGCACTAGAATCAGAGTCATCATCATCCGAAGCTATGATTTCATCTTCACCATCACTTTTTTTGACTTGTTTATTGGTTTTATCATTTCGATTTATTTTTCTTTTAATTGGAATTTTGAAGATCGATTCAACTTCCATGTTCAATTCGCAATCATTCAATCTCAAGTCTTCATTTCCATTTTCTCTGTCTTGTTCTACAAATGCGTTAGATATCGTTTGACTCAATCCAGCTCTGGTCTCCGCCGCTCCAGGCTCCAGCACAACACCTCCATCCACAAGAGGAGAATCAGACATCAGTGTTAGCCAGCTCTTCTAGCGATACACTCGCAGCTGCACTGTTCCCCGCCTCCAGCGAGCCAGCCGCGGATGCATTAGTTCCAGCGCTCCCCGCTTGTTAATAACCAAAGCATGTCCTCCGTATGATAAATTTGGTACAAGCCATTTCCATTTTTCGAGTCGGCTCTTAATCTTTTCAACTGTTCCAATCCAATTCTTTTGAGCTGTTGTCTCGTTACCAAAATATACTCCCAGATATTTCAAACCATCTCTTGTCCAGCATAACCCATCTGGAAGATTTGGTACTCTACTTTTCCACTCTCTTGTCAAAACTGCCTCACTTTTATTCCAGTTAATCTTTGCAGAGGAAATTAGACCAAAATCTTTTAATGACTTTAGTAATACATCTACATCACTTTGCTTATTAATCATTATAATAACATCATCTGCATATGCAGACAGACATAAAGTTGTATTACAATTTGGTAAAGGCACACCTTCTAAAACTCTCCTTAAAACTCTTAAAAGCGGTTCTATCGCAAGAGTATACAATAACCCTGACAAAGAACAACCTTGTCTTAC